>NC_055696.1:16782510-17086697 GCF_017639745.1 Melanotaenia boesemani | reverse complement strand
GTCTGCATGTTAAACAAGTTTGTCTCAGCTAACAGAAACTTTGAGTCTATCCAAGGTTGAAAGGAGGAAAAAAGCTGGTTTTTAGATGTCAGGTTAGCCTGCAGTTTGATTTAGTAGTACACCTGATCATGTGCAGATATTTCTACTGAATTCACTGATATTTTTCATTAGCAATGTTAGCTAATAAACTACACCTCTACTCGTCTCTCTTGGTCAACACAGGTAAATATGTTGGGACAAAAAAAAACTATCCCTTTGACTTGTTAATAAGATTTGAAACAAATAAGGAAAATACAAGGTATCAGCAAACCCTGCATTAGGTCCTTTTAACAAGAGCAAGTTGGTTTGTTATACATTTTACATTCTGAACCAAATTTTTTATTTTTATTTACCTGTTGTGTATTGTCTATGCATGAGTTTGTGTTTATCCTGCAGCTCCAAACCAGCTGAACACAGTGTTACAACTTGAAGTGTAGAGGATTCTATAAGATGGTCCATGCTGATCAATAAGCACTGCTAAACACTGCCAAAAGCACCAACGATGACCAAGTGAGTTTGAGGAAGTCATCTTAACCATGTAGCAGTTTATGACCGGGACCTGGCCCAAAATGGGTCTCTACTCAGGGCAGAACCTGAGTGATGTGACTGCAGTGCAGCTTACCACAGCTTCTACCACCATTCAGCAGGCGCTGAACTATAATCTGCTAGAATAAAGTTTGATTCATCTGATGAAACCAACAGGAAAAATTCTTTCTTGTTGCCAAATAATTATTTAAAGATATGACTTTTAAGTGTAGGCTCTGAAAGATGGAGAGTACGTAGCTTTATCCAGGTATGGCCATGTAGAGACCCTTTCGGGTCACAAGATGGAGCCAAAAGCTCTCCTGTTACAATTTGATAGTAGATCCTGCAAACTTAAGTAGGACTGTTCACCATTTTTTTTAAAGGATTGCTTTAAAAACCAGTCTGATCCACAACACCTTTTCCAAAGCTACCTTAAACATCAAAGTGGGTGTATAACAAAGTAATATATCTCATTATGAAACATTTAGTGCTTGTAACCATTAGAAGATCTAGTGGTTCCATAGAAAAATTATGATTTTTTTTTTTTATGATAATTAATCTGAAAACGTTGTGAGTTGTGTCAAAATGAAGCTCGGCTATGTAAGACTAGCATTAGCTTCCATTTAGGATGTTACAAAAATCCCCTTCCAGAGTTTTAAAGTACATTCAAAATTATACGTTGAGGTGTGATTGTTGGATGATTATGAGGCAAGGAATGCAAAGGGGTGTCTGGGAATTGCCAGCTTTTAGCAGGCTCCAAATTTTTGCAGGAACTGAATTGCTTTTGTTTGTTTTGGGAAAGAGGGTGAGTTGCAGTAAAGAATTTAGGACCCCTGCTGTATAGCGACTTTAGGCAATAAGATGCAGTTTGGTTGGAGTTGGACCTAGTCATGAATGGTTCCGATTTCTGGGAGAAGTGTGTTTAGTCAACATAAACTTCCCTTTCTAACCAGCAATTTTCCAGCAGTTGTGTATTCTCCTTTTAGAAGCAACTAATCGTCAGGTCATTGTTTCATTTCCTGATCTGTAAAATCCCAAAAGCTTAGCATTTTATGTCTATCATTTTCTGCTTGGCCTGGTTATCCCAGGGTCACTACACAACTTATGGTGTTTAAATCATAGACTGAAGAGCAAAAGTGAAGCTCGTTGTGCGGTTCCCACCGTCGCCATCTTGGCAGTATCACGCCTGCCGTCACTCCCGGAAAATACAAAAATGGGCAAAGTGGCGGAGCTGAGAGGGGGACTGTGAGCTTGCAGGTGGATCACTGACGTCTATCAAACTCCAAGCTGCCTGTAGCTAATTGAGCCAACTCGGATCTAACATGAGCTAACTGGCTAATGAAGATGGGCGGGCTATTTTGTGGAATTCAAAACATAAATTCAAATACATATTACTTTAGTTACATTTACAAAACACTGCAAAATCCCTGAAAGGACATTATAGTAAATAAATAAATATATAAATAATGAATAATGAATAATATGAATAATATAAGATCAAACTATTTTATGTACCTTAATCTGACTACTATGTTGAGTATGATCTTGTCAGCTAACATATTGTGTTTTTGTGCCTTTTTTAAGTAACCTCTAAAGTTCAGAGTCAACTTAAATTTTTAAATGCAATTACTATTTTGATTTATTAACATATTGAGATAATAAGGCAGGATATCAAGCATAAAAAGAAATTTATTTACATTTGTTTTAAGTCTAGTGCAGTGTGAGTTAGGCGGCTGCCAGAGGCGGGGACCCTGGTGGTCTGATCCTCAGGTAAAGAAGCTAGCTCTAGGGACGTGGACTGTCACATTTCCTTGGGGGGTAAGGAGCCTGAGCTGGTTTCTGCTAGATATAGTTGGACTCACCTTGACGCATGGCTTGCGCTCTGGAACCACTGTCCTTGAGAGGGGCTGGACCCTCTTCTATTCTGGAGTTGCTCCCGGTGAGAGGCGCAGAGCAGGTGTGGGCATGCTCATTGCCCCCCAACTTGGCGCCTGTACATTGGGGTTTACCCCGGTGGATGAAAGGGTAGCCTCCCTCCACATTCAGGTGGGGGTCGGGTCCTAACTGTTGTTTGTGCTTATGCACCAAACAGCAGTTCAGAATACCCATCATTTTTGGAGTCCTTGGAGGGGATGTTGGAGAGCACTCCTTCCGGGCACTTCCTCGCTCGTTCTGCTGGGGGACTTCAGTGCTCACATGGGCAATGACATGGAGACATGGAGGGGCGTGATTGGGAGGAATGGCCCCCCTGATCTAATTCTGTGCTCGTCATGAATTGTCCCTAAAGGACACCTTGTTCAGGCATAAGAGTGTCCACATGTGCACTTGGCACCAGGACACTCTAGGCCGCAGTTCGATGATTGACTTTGTAGTCATATTGTCGGACTTGCGGCTGCATGTCCTAGACACTCAGGTGAAGAGAGGGGTGGAGCTGCCAGACACTCCCCCTGGTCTGGCTGACTGGGGTGGTGGTCCCCCTCTTCAAAAAGGGATACCGGAGGGTGTGCTCCAACTACAGGGGGATCACACTCTTCAGCCTCCCTGCTAAGGTCTATTCAGGGGTGATGGAGAGGAGGGTCCGTCGGATAGTCGAACCTCAGATTGAGGAGGAGCAGTGTGGTTTTCGTCCCAGTGGTGGAACAGTGGAGCAGTTCTACACTCTCTTCCGGGTCTTGGAGGGGGCATGGGAATTTGCCCAACCAATCTACATGTGTTTTGTGGATTTGGAGAAGGCATTCGACCTTGTCCCCCGGGGACTCTGTTAAGCAGAGCTTAGCTTCCATCAACTAAGGGAAATATGCCTGCAGTCTAGATTCAGTGAGAACAATCACAATCACTTGTTTATTGGTGCAGGTACAACTTAAATAGTGTAGCACATAGCATGATCACATGACAAACAAACCTGTGAGGAATCAACAATAATTGAGAGCACACCTACTAGCCAATGAGTCAATTAACACCCCCACTTGCTCACATATTATTCACATGCATTATAAAACAAACAAAAAAAACATAGGAACATCATGAAAATCAACTGCATTGCCTCTTGGCTATAACCCAAACAGGAATGTGGAAAAGGTAAGTAGCTTCTGTTTTGTAGCTGGTTTAGTCATCAGGTCTGCTACCATCTGATCTGTTGGGCGATACTCCAAAGACACTTCACCATTGTTTACAGTCGATCTTACAAAATGATATTTGATATCAATATGCTTACACCTTTGTCTGTTAACAGGATTCTTTGCCAGTGCAATTGTACCCTGGTTGTCTTCAAAGATAATAGGTACACCATACTGATAATCATCAAGATGTTGTAGCATTTGAGTCAAGTACAAACACTCTTGTGTGGTTGCAGCCAGTGCAATATACTCAGCCTCACATGTTGACAAAGCTACCGTTGGCTGCTTTTTGGTCTTCCAGGAAATCAGAGGTCCCCTCTTACATAGGCTAACACAATAGCCAGATGTGCTACGGCGGTCACTAGTATCACCTGCCCAATCTGCATCGCTGTAAGCCACCAGTCTTAATCCTCTATCACATTTCCTGTAACAGAGCATCTTGTCATTTGTTCCTTTCAGATATTTCAGTACATGCTTCACAGTTGTCCACTGCTCTTCTGATGGCTCACTGAAATACTGTGACAGTTTACTTACAACATAACTCAGATCAGGTCTAGTGCATGAAGTCAGGTAAATTAGGCTACCCACTGCCTCTCTGTAATTCCTGGGGTCACTTAACTTCTCATCACTGTCAGTGTAATCCAACTTCGGTTCACAAGGTGTCGACCTGGGTTTACAATCTTTCATGTCAAACCTTTCCAGCAGTTTATCCACATAACTCTGCTGTGACATAGTCACACTCCATCATACTGATCAAACGTGATCCCTAAAAAATTCTTAAGTCTGCCCAAATCTTTCATCTGGAATTTCCCTGTGAGCATCTCTTTGACCACATTTAAAGCTTTTTCATTACTGGCAGCAATAATCAAATCATCAACCCATATCAGAAGGATCACTTTCTCATGTTCTATTTCTCTTTTGTAAACACAATGATCAGCTGGGTTCTGTACAAAATTGTTTTCACACAGATAGTCATGCAACATTTTGTTCCAGTTGCGACCTGATTGCTTTAGCCCATACAAAGATTTCTCCAATCTACACACCATTTTTCCATTTGTTTCAGATTTTACATCATACCCCTCTGGCTGTTCCATGTAAATCTCACAGTCAATTGGTGCATGTAGATAGGCAGTCTTAACATCCATCTGGTGAAGGATCAACTCCTCCTGTGCAGCTTTTTGCACTAGCACTCTCACACTGGTAAGGTTGGCAGTAGGAGAAAAAGTTTCCTCGTAATCTACACCCATCTCCTGGCTATATCCCTTAGCTACATAGCGTGCCTTATACTTATCCGATCCATCAGCATTACTTTTGATAACATACACCCATTTACCCCCCACTGCTTTCTTGCCCTCAGGTAGTGTGGTCAGTGTAAATGTCTTGTTGTCCCTCAGTGATGTCATCTCCTCATCCATTGCCTCTATCCACTGTCTTGAATTGGATGATGTTATGGCTTCTCTGAAAGTCTGAGGTATATTGGAAACCATCTTGTAGCAATAATCAATGTTAATCTGCACCTGATCACTCTCCACCCCATAGAAGTCTGGCCTCCTTCTTTCTCTACCTGGGTATCTCCTTGGAGAATGTGATTCTGACTTGATCTCAGCTAGCTGTGGACTTGTCTGGCTTGGGCCTGGCCGAGTCTCTGGGATGTCACACTGCTTAGGTCTGTCAGGTTCAGGTCTGGTTGGGCTACACTGCACATCAACATCATCATCATCAGATATATCATTAGTCTCCTGTCCCTCAACTTTGGACATGAATCTCACCTGTCTGTGTTTCCTCACATTCCGACTGCCAGGATAGTAGACCAGATAAGCTGGACTGTTCTTGTCATAGCCTACAAAAATGCCTTTGTCTGACCTCGAATCTAGCTTCTTCCTATCCTGTTGATAAGCGTAACACACAGTACCAAATGTCTGCATCCTGGACACATTAGGTTTCCTTCCTGTCAACATAAAATAAGGCGTCTGTCTGGTGCGGTTGTTAAAACATCTGTTCCTCACCACTGCTGCTGTTTGGACTGCATATGGCCATAGCTCCTTAGGTAACTGACTTTCTAGAAGCATACATCTAGCCATGTCAAAAAGTGTTCTCCAGTTGCGCTCAGCGGTGCCATTCTGATGTGGTGAGTATGGTGCTGACGTCTCATGTCTGATTCTGTTCCTACGAAGTAATTTTTGATAACCCTTCCCAGTAAACTCAGTACCATTGTCAGACCTGATACATGTAACTTTTCCATATGGGGCTGTGTCAGCTAGGAATCTCTCTGTGGCCTCCACTGTGTCATTTTTGTGTTTCAAAAAGTAAACAAACACTGCACTTGAGTAGTCATCGGTAAAGGAAAGTGCATACCTATACCCCTCTCTGGACTGTGGGTCAATGGGACCTGCCAAGTCAGTATGTACCAACTCTAAAGCTGACTTGGCCCTCACATCAGGTCTCCTGTTCCTGCTCTGAGTGAACTTGCCTTGAACACACACTTCACATTGGATGTACTTGGATGCTTTACCTTTAATTGACATGCCATCCACAACATTCTCTAACTTCTGAACATCATCAAAATTGCAATGTCCCAGAATCTCATGCCACTTCTGAATATCATAACAACTCATACATTGATCATCACAGTCATTGTTCACTGGCACAGTAGGCAAATAAAACAGTCTATTATGTTCATGTATATGAAAACTTGTACCGTCTTTGTACTGTAGGACATCTTCACCCTCCTTGAAGACGACTGTTGCCCCGCTGGAAGTTGCAGCTCTCACAGAGAAGATGTCTTGAGGATATGAGGGAATGTACAGCGCCTGCTTCAGTGTGGCACTGAGATGCCGTCCCCTGCTGTCGACCAGACCCACCTCTGCTTCTCCTCTGCGCTCTGCAACCCCCTTACACCTTGTGCCATCAGCCAGCTCCACGCAGTGTGTCTCAGGCTGGAATTGATCATCAAAGCTCTTGAACTTGGCCAGATCGGTGATGATATGTGATGTTGCTCCAGTGTCCACCATCAGCCCCTTTCTGGTGACACTGCTCCCTGGGTGACGATCACTGGTCACTAGCTTGAAAGCGAAAGTGTTGTCCGTTCCTTCAAACACCCCGCGTACCTTGTCCTGTGTCTGCTGTTTCCTTCCTCCTCGCCGCATGGTACTTTTGCCTTGGCTGTTCCACTGTTGACCACGCTGGCACTGTCTTGCCTTGTGTCCTCTCTGGCCACACCGGAAACATTCTATGTCACCACTCTCAGTGCCCCGCCCTCTTGCATCTGCTGGGGCACCGGCCCTTCTTGGGTGCACCCGGGCTCCCATCACATTGTCTTCAATCACAGCTGTGCGCATGCCTTCAGTGTTCTCATAACTCCTCAACTTGGTCTTAAAGTCAGCAAAAGAGAGGGTCTCGTCCATTTGAGTGACAAAAATGGAAAAAGGTTTGAAAGATTCTGGCAGACCCTTCAAAGCCATCGCAACTAATAGTCCATCACTCAAAACTTCCCCAGCATTCCTCAGTGCTGTGATTGAGTTCTCAGCACGTATGACATATTCAGTCACACTCTCACTGTTCTGTTTTTGCAGTGAAGTCAGTTCTGTGTAGAGACTCACAATACGGGGCTTACCCTTGCCAGCATAGTAGTCCCGCAAAATCTTGAGTGCTCCACGGCCATCATCTGCAGCCTCTCTCATAACCAGAGACAAACTTTTGTCATCAAGGAACTGGATCAATTCGGCGTATGCTTCAGCATTCTTTGCTGGACTCGCTTGTACGAGCTGTCTGGTCCCTGTACGACCAGTGTCAGAGCTTGGTTCGCATTGCCATCAGTAAATCAGAATCGTTTCCAGTGCGGGTTGGACTCCACCAAGGCTGTCCTCTGTCACCGATTCTGTTCATAACTTTTATGGACAGAATTTCTAGTCACAGCCGAGGTGTTGAGGGGATCCGGTTCGGTGGCCTCAGGATTGGGTTTCTGCTCTTTGCAGATGACGTGGTTCTGTTGGCTTCATCGGGCCATGATCTTTAGCTCTCACTGGAGCGATTCGCAGCCGAGTGTGAAGCGGCTGGGATGAGAATCAGTACCTCCAAGCCCATGGTCTTCAGCCGGAAAAGGGTGGAGTGCTCTCTCCGGGTCTGCAATAGGGTCCTGCCCCAAGTGAAGGAGTTTACGTTTCTCGGGGTCTTGTTCACGGGTGAGGGAAGGATGGAGCGGGAGATCGACAGGCGGATCGGTGCGGCGTCTGCAGTGATGCGGACTCTCATCGGTCTGTCGTGGTGAAGAGGGAGCTTAGCCAAAAGGCAAAGCTCTCGATTTACCGGTCGATCTACGTTCCTACCCTCACCTATGGTCATGAGCTGTGGGTAATGACCGAAAGAATGAGCGGCCGAATTAAGTTTTCTCCGCAGGGTGGCTCTCCCTTGGTGATAGGGTGAGAAGCTTGGTAATCCAGGAGAGGCTCAGTAGAGTCGCTGCTCCTCCACATCAAGAGGAGCCAGATGAGGTGGCTCGGGCTTCTGATCAGGATGCCTCCTGGACGCCTCCCTGGTGAGATGTTCTGGGCACGTCCCACCAGAAAGAGGCCCCGGGTAAGACCCAGGACACGCTGGATGGACTACATCTCTCGGCTCACCTGGGAACGCCTCGGGATCCTCCCGGATGAGCTGGTGAATGTGGCCGGTGTTGTAGAAAATTTTACAAAGAGTCTGGAATGAGTAAAAGTATATAAGGTTTATTACAGGAGAATTATTGAATACAGAATTACTTGCAAGTAATTGAGTGGTCGTCCCAACTCACGTGAAGTTGGGAGAGACTATGGGGAGGCAAGAGGAAAAACAATAGTTATATATTTCTGTAGAAAGAATCCTCCTTCCTGAAGATCTTGGGTGGACACACAACTCCAAGAGCTGGCGTCAAAATAACCTCACATAGTTGTGTTTCCACCAGAACCAGTCTGACTAAGAGTCTGAGGAAGGACCAGATGAAGGTCATCTTACCCTCGTAGTGAACTTTTAACAGAGCATGTAAACTCTACTACTATGAAGAGAATAAACTAACCTATTTAAAAGTGAAATAAAGCATGATGAGTATAAAATGTACAATGTAAAAAGTGTAATATAGCAACAATCAGTGTAAATACAATTTATAAATGAGTATAGTAATGGAAGTAATTATAGTTGTGATTATAATATTATATATATAGCATAATAAATAAAATTTCTTCCACACAGGGAAGCAATCAAGCAGCAGAATGTAAATTACCACAACCACAGGCCACAGGCATGGGGATGTGACAGTGTGTGAATGTGTGTGTGAATGGGAAAGCAGGGCTGCATGAAGCAAGAAGGTCGCTGGTTCGAGGCTCAGCTCGGGGGAGGCTCAAACTCAGGTGGCTTTTCTGTGTGGGGTTTGCATGTGCTCCCCGTGGACGCGTGGGTTCTCTATGAGGGGCCGTTTGAAACATTATTCAGAATTACCCTCTCACAGACACGTGAAATTTAACTCAGTCACACATTATACTAAAACCTCTCATATATCATACTGAAATCATTCCCATATTATAGTAAAACCTCTCATACACAATACTGAAACTGCCTCTTATACACCATACAGTTCGCTCTGGGTTCTCTCTAGATACTCCCACCGTCCAAAGATATACATGTTAGGCTAATAATTGGCCATTCTAAATTTTCCCTAGGAGTGAGTGCGTGTGTGAGTGGTTGTCTGTCTATCTGTGTTGGTCCTGTGATGGACTGGTGACCTGTCCAGAGTTTACCCTGCCTCTCACCTGTTCAAATACTGAGATAAGCTCCAGCTTACCTGCAACCTGTAATGGATAAAGCGGTACAGATACCAAGCAGTCACCAAGCATACAGTATATACAGATTGCAAGGTCTTTGAAAGTTATCAGATTACCTTTGTCACCACCATGTGGTCAGCAACAGTTTCTACTAATCCGTTCTCAAGTACTTTTTTTTTTACTTTTGTTTAGTAGTATTGCCAAAGATTCCATGTCACCCATAAGAAACATGCTAATTCAGAAAAAAAAATTATAATTACAAAGCACAAACAAGTACAGTACAGTAAAAACACTCATTTTGTTTTAATTGGGTTACTTTGCATTTAAATGATCTTTGATTGGTTGTCTAGTAAAACACTAACAAAATGTGTACTGATCATGAGCAGAACAGAATACAATTAATGTGAATCATATTTCAAATACTTTACTTTATTTCAAAAGCTTCCCCTCATATTGACAGTTTTTCATAAACATGAAACATAAACTAGTATATTTTGTCAGATAAACATGATTATATGCATAGAATTACTGTAGAATATATTAAATTATATACAAGTATCTAAATACATGAGGAAACATGACAAATCAATTTTTCTTTACACGACAACACCCTATATGCACTGTGATAGGAAGTGAAAAAGTGAAACACAGTATATAAACATATAACACACACACACACACACACACACACACACACACACACACACACACACACACACACACGACAGGGGCTGAGCCACATAAGGATCTGACAAGGCAAACTGGAAACCATGGGGTATTTGTAGACAGAGGGAGTAATTAGATGCAGGTGAAGTGAATGAGAAAACAAATTAGGTGAAGTAACGAGCCAGGAACATCAGCAGCAGGAGAGGCATGTTGGAGGGGCCATCTGAGCCTGGGCAGCCGGACAAGTCACGTCAATTTTCTGTGGATAATTTGCAGTGGTTGCCACTATTCAACAAAAGGGACCCAGATATACTTTTTCTGCTGTTTGAGCAGGTTAGTTTGCTTTAAAAGTGGTCATGCACCAATGCTTCAATGTTTGCACATTGGAAAGGCCCAGGAAGCATATTCCTACTCATTGGGTCATGATAACAATTTCAGTTATGTGAAAATAAACTACAATACTGAAGGCTTATGAATGAATGCCTGAAGCTCATCAACAACATTTCCAGACTTCGAAAAAAACTCTCAAACATATGTCAAGTTTGCCAGAAATCTTTAAGCCTAGGTTATCTGCATCAAATGCTGCCATTTCAGATGGTCTGTGTGATTTTATTATTCTGGATGGCACATAAATGAACAGAAAGCTGCCACAGTGACTATAATCAGAAATGCGGAAGGGCATTTACAGAACTTTGTGTCAGACCTGTTTTAAATGTTAAACTTTTAGTAATAAATTTCTGACTATCTTAAGTCTGCACATTCATCATATTGTTAGCTCATACTGTATGCACAGAATGTCTGTGTTTTCATTCTGTCAGATCTTGCATGTTTTTTTTTTCACAGTTAAAAATATACATGGCTGGTTTGTCATTGTAGCTGAAGCAGAAAACTCAAGAGTGGAAAAATGTGGTTTGAACAAGTTAGGCTGTTCTTGGTGGTCAAAGGTGATACTTCCTTTCAGGCCCTTCAAAAGGAAGTAAGCTCTGTTAAAGAATGGCAGCTTTAACTGCAAACTGAATTAGAAATTAATTTTATGCAAGACATTAAAAGGGCTTTAAGTTTTGTGTTGTGAGATCAACATTTAAAGAATGAATGCATGCATGCATAACTCATACTAGATCAGGCTCCTCTGACATGCAATTCTATGACATTCTGTGATTTAAAGGAGAGATAATTGTAGTTAAAATGTCAACATTATTAACAGTTTTGCTTGGAATGCTCAAAGCTAGACCATAGAAATGAATTTACATTTAACATAATTCTTTGTTAATAAACCAGTAATTTACAACCACTTACAATTCTAGTCCACAGCAAAGAATAAATGAGCCACCTGCCATGTTGCACGTTTATTGACATTTGTATCAAAATGAGCATATTTCCATCTTCCCCGGCATCTCCTCCATTCTTCAAATATAAGATTTTTGATCAAATGCAGCATGTTTGTCATCTCTTTACAGTTGTGTTGTTTGCATCTCCTGAAAGACCCAGTGGTACTAATGACTTGAAGAATGAACTTAAAAATATTTTTTGTGACATACTGGAGCATTTTCTAAAGTTACAGAATTGAAATAAGGAATATTTAGGACCTTTTTTTTTTTTTTATTTATTTTTTTTTTTTTTAGGAAAGAATGCATTAAAACGGTTCTAACCACATAGAAGGATAAACTGCTAAGTGAGTCAGTTTATCTTTAAACTGCTTCCTCATTTCTGTCCACAGCACAGACAAATACAGCAAATACATCATCCTGCGTCAGTGGAAAATTTACCAGTCCGTCAAAAAGACCCACAGAAGATCTGAATTTGTAGGTGAGTGCTACCAAGATGATTTCAACAATAATTCATTTAACTTAATTCATATGAAACAAATAATCAACCTCTAATCAAAGCCTGTCTTTCAATTTAAGTAAATTACACTTGATCACACAAAAAATGAAGACAGCTTAGACTTTTAAACCTTGTGAATGATTTTGCAGACAGGAAGAAGTGATCAACATAAATTTAAACCTGAAAGGTTTTGCATTACAATTTTAAACAGGACTGCAAGGCAAGCAAGGTATGAATAATTTATTTTGTACAGGAATAAATGTGTAACCCAACTCTGTTTATTTATATTTTTCTAATATACACTAAAAATATCACAAAAGTGAAACTCTGTCTTATAAATATGTAATTAATCACAAATATCTTACAATTCTCCTTTTAATTTCTCTGATTAAAATTTAAATCAAATATTATTCAAAACTAAGTGACTACGCGATATTTTGTCTAAGACAACTGTTAAAGATATTTTATTCATAATTTCTAAGTCCAAATATTTTTGGACATATTACACTCATGTATATATAATTGTATGGTTACAAATGACATTTTAAGCAGTATTATTTAAGTTACGTTTTAGGTTTTGATAAACATATCATAGCCGGGTTGTGACGTTACCTTGTGAGCATACAGACAAACATTTTAAAAGAACACTGTGTCTTAGCTTATGTGGTCGGCCGGCAGGAAATCTGATGTACAAGCTTTGAAAACTGTATCAGCAAAGATGAGCTAAAGTTCAGCTGTGAAATAATGATAAAAAGAATTAGTCTTTGTTTAACAGTCAGGTTGCTGCTTTGTGTGTATACATGCATGTTTGTGCATGCAACTGTATGAAAGACTTTGACTGTTTTTGACTGTTTGACTGTTTTTTATTTAGTCTCTTTTAATGTGTGCAAAGGCTCCTTTTGTTTTTAATATACATAAATTGATTTTTCCATGTAAAGCACTTTGTGTTGCCCCAGCATGAAAAGTGCTTTATAAATCAAGTTTGATGTCATTAGATTTGGTCCCAACAAGCCTGTAAATTATTATTATTATTATTATTAGGAATTAAATGTATGTATAAATAGATGTATAAATTTCAACAACATAAATTAAAATGCTGAATTTTAAAGTGGAACTTTTGAGCAGCGAGTTTTCTTTCCTAAAACATGAAATACTAAAGCTTTTACTTAAAACTGTAAGGGCATGTCTAGTCTACAGTGTATGAATGCTATTTAAAAGAAGAAACTATCACTAATTTGTCAGAAGCAGAATAAAATGTTCCTGATCATTAAAAAAAGTATTTAATGGAAGAAACAGATTAACTTACCACATGTTGCAGAAAAATATTCTGTTTTGTGAATAATATACTGTACTATGTAAGGCCTTGACCCTTCACGCTTCATTTATTTATAAATTACCAAGAAAACAGGAAATGGTGCTGCAGTGGATTGAAAGGTGCAAAAACTTTTGTATGTAAGGGTATATATATATATTAGAATGTGTATGAATTTCATACATGCATATTTTTAAACCTTTTTTATTATTGATAACTTGATTTTGTCATTACAGACAATGACTTTAATCTACATGATCACAGTTCTGGGAGCAGTAGCTTTGGCTACAGGTAAGATAAATAAATAATCCATTATATAATTACAAACTTTTAAGTAATAAAAAAAAAAATTATTATCTTGCAAAAATTCTACAGGTAAAATTGAACATAATGCAGAATCTGTGCACTGCTTACTCCTGAGTCACATGTAATAGTTAAAATTAAAATGAGATTTTTATCGATACTTTGCTCCTCTAATATATAAGTTGTTATGTAAATAACTGCATGATGAAAGCTTTCTGACCTCAGTTAATGAACAGTTGCTAGTCCAATTAAAATTCTGTAAATACTAAATGCTGGTTATCAGTTAAATTTGTCTAACTTTACTTATTATTTTAAGCTTTTGTTTTTCTTGTTTCTCACTCAGGGACAATTGAATGTAATTTAACTCGACCTACTGAAACCCAGCAGTGTTTTGGAGAAGCTGGGAAGCCACTCATTTTTCACCTACCAACCAATGCATCTACAAAAATAAGTTTACTAAGGAATAACGAAATCATTTTAAAATACAGTGGTAATAAATTAATTCAAATTAATTCCAAATACAAAATTGACCGCACATTCTTCCAAAATGGAAAATTGCTGGTTGACAAGATGATAAAAAATCACTCTGGAGACTATCAGCTGCAAATGTATTCACTTGCCAGTGGTGCACTGTTACAGAAAATCAACTTCCATTTAAAAATTCTAGGTAGGAACTGGATTTTTAATAATTGTTCCATGTTTACTTTAATATTGAGTTTGCAGAATTATACTATTTTTGAAACTATACATCCTTTTTATTACTAGAATAATAATAAAAAAAAAGAATTAACGGTACTCTATGTACGTGTGTGTCTTCCAGCTCCAGTGTCAGAACCAGCCGTGTCTCAGACATGTTTGACAGCAGAGCAGATGACATTCAGCTGCTCAGCTGAGGGAGATGAAGCAGAATTAACTTTGTCTTTAAACAGCAACGAGCTGATAAGGACCAGATCTGGGAAAGCAGAAGATCCAAATGTTACCATCAGCTTACATGGTCAGCTGGTTGGAAACCTGGTGTGTAATGTTCAAAACAACGTCAGCAAACAACAGACAGTCTTCCACCTGACAAGCTGCAAAGGTAATGAATTTCATAATATTGATCAATTACTTAGTTTGTCTAAACACCATTTTATTATGGCTATTTTCTGTTTAGTAAACTGATCTGTATAGCCCTACAAGTGGTGAAATAACATTCAATGTCTCAGTCGAGTTGATATTTGATATATTTGTAGGTGCCAGTTGTGACCAGTGTCCTCTGACCTTGGCTGGGGCTGTGTTCGCAACTGCAGGCTTTCTTCTTCTTTGTGTGGCTCTTTTTCATGTTTTCAAACACCTCAATAGGAAATCAAGCCCCACAACTATCAGAGAAGGTGAGACGTTTCTGTTCAGCTGTGAATCTCTTTGACTCCTACTTACATTTCAGTAAAAGTTTGTGACATACTGTGTGATAATCTCAAAATGATATCACAATAAAAGTTCTATCAACTTCAATGACAAGCAGGAAAGTCCCCACTAAGTCAGTAATATGGAGGTGGTTTGGATTAGGTAAAAATAATGAAGGACAGATTATTAAAATGTACAAAAAAGAAACAGATAATTTGTTTGATCCCCTGAAGAGGTATAGTATCACTGAATATCTGGGCTGGTGCAACTTGATGTGCAAGTTTTTGTTGCGCAAAAATCATCATGCCATCGTACGTGTCTGCCCCCCATATGAAAAGCATTCAAAACAAAACAGCAGCGTTAAAAATATAGTTTCACATAACTAAAGGCATGATGCTCCTTGCAGTCATATTTACTATACTTTTGAAATTGAAAGCATATTGATCAAGACTGGTCACTATAAAGAAATATCTCATTTATATATTTCTTTTTAATAAATCTTCATGTTTAAAACTTGAGCTAGTTTGGCATTAACACACCCAATAAGAAATTTTAGTATAACTGATGACCAAATTTTAACTGTCTGTCTATCTTTACATCTTTCAGTCTATGCTGAGGATGATATTGTGTACTCAGATGTCAGAGCGACACGGGCTACTCGCCAGCTGCACGGTTAGGGTGCTTACCACAATAAAGCAGTCTGGGGTTGGTTTCTTCCCCAGCTGGCTGGATCCAAACTCCACATCATTTCCCTCTGTACTGGTTTCTCTCCTACTTTTTTTTTTTTTTTTTTTTTTACACAAATAAAATATCAGTTTTTCTGAGTAAGTCATTAAAGTAAAAAGACACTTTTGAGTTTAACAAGTAGTTTAAGAAAGTCATTTGTGAAAAACAGACATTTAAAAACACAGAAACTAATTTTACAAAATGTTTAGTTTAATTGAACTATAAGGTAACTAATGTATAGTCAATGGTCTAATAATAAAACATTTTTTTCTTGTCTGAGCGAGCCCCATTCTTGACAGAGCACTTGACTTCCTGTCAGTGTGTATACAGGGTGTTGTGTAAGACTAATTTAAATAATGCAAGGTGTTAACTTTTATTAACAATTCTACATTATTTTCACCTGTTTTAATGTATATTCTGTATGTTTTGGATGTACATGCCTGCAACTACTGATCTACAAAAATAAATAAATATATAAAGTTACTTCATGTTTTAAGTTTATATTGTATATCCCCTATGCATGAGGGCAAACTATTAGTCCAGAATGTGAGCTACACAAATGTCGTTCTTTTCAATATTTTACACAATAAGTCATTAAAGCAATTGCAAATACAAATCAAAACTAATCATTTACATTAATTTTATTTTTAAAGTATTTCTCTGCTTGATTTGTGGATTTTAAACTGTTTTATCTTTTTTACTTAATTCTTACTTTGTTTTAAAACCTTAACCAGTGTGAATGTGTGGTGTTGTGTGTTTATAAAATATTTAGCTGCTGTCTTGGCCAGGTCACTCTTGGAAAAGAGATTTTTTATCTGAATGAGGCTCTTCCTGGTTAAATAAGAATTAAATAAAATGCCATGATCTCATTGGTGCTCTGCTTGCCAGCTTCCTGATTGTGTCCACCTGTGCTGCGTAATTGAACCTTGCAATTCACCTGAAGCCTGTACGACAAACCGTGATTAAGATATATCTCTCTGTTATAGCTGAGTTGCCCAGACATTTAGAGTCTGGATAAGCGGTATGACCAAGCTGGTTATCAACTGGATAATTCAACCCAGGATTGTCCCATCTAGATCAGCGCGCGCTCACATAAAAGATGCAGTGTTTGCAGTGTAAGACCAATCGATTAGGGATAACTTTGCCATTAGAGCTTCTAACTCAAAAATAATGCCCACAATCATTGCCAAATAAATAAATGAATGTCTTGGTGGAGGTCTGCATGCAGTGCTAGTTTCTGATGAGTTCTTTAAAGGCTCAGCCCCTGTGTGAGCATGTTTTGTGTTGGAATATTATCTCCTCGCCATGAGAGCACGAGTAGGTGTGTGTTCCATAAATTCATGGTTCTGCAGTTCTGCCAGGTGAGACCAGTATCATTAACCTCATTATTTCACATGCAACAAGTCAAGAACAAGTACAAAAACAAACTTCTAAGAGGTTAGTGATGAGGCTTTATTTCTTAATGAAAATGATGCATAGATCCCTAAAAACTCGTCTCTCCTGAGCGCTCCTCTCGTGGCACCAGGTCGATAGAATGGGCAGGCCATTTTCCAAGAGGAAGTGGAGCCTTTATACTCATTGACCTCTTATCCGGAGCATGTTAGCCGTTTGGTGTAAGTTACCATAGTTATTGACCCTGGTAAGAAGTTTACTAGCGTTGTAGTACAGAAAACCCAGGATTAACCCCAAAGTTACCTGGATAAGAGAAAATTCAGCTTTGTTGTGCAGGCCTCAGTTGACTCATTACTTATCATTGTAAATAAACTTTTTCAAACTTTTCAGTCTGAGTTTGGGTTACTCATGTCCATCGTTCTCTGGTCGTTACATTAAAAATAATATATGTTCAAATGTTTGTGTTAAAAGAATTAGCAGCTAGTTCATGAATGATATCCAACTGAACTTATAATTTCATAAAGATGAACAAAGTTTGATTAGCAGGGACAATTGTTGACCACAAGATGGGGACAAAGACCAGCAAATAACCTTTTTTTACTTCCAATAATCTGTTGATCCTTTGAGCAACTGAACATGAACATCTTTGAGTTAAATCTGCTTTTTGTCAATAAATCCCAAGATCGATAGATTCCTGAATCTAAAGGAATCTATCGATCTTGGGATTTATTGACTAAATTAACCTGTTCCATTAATATACTGCACCTAGATTTAGTTAAATAAATGGCTTTATGTTCTAAAAGATTAAAAGAAAATGTCTGCCAGATTAAATCAAGATATTCAGCTGTATTTTATAGAAATGAGAACCTTTCTGGTTTCCACCTGCTCTGAGAAGCATTTAAATCTAAAGTGTGAACCGGCTTAGGTTAAGCATATTAAGATTTGTCTAAAAAGCAGAAGAAAACTCGTCCTGATGTATATTTAAGAATCAACTATCCCCATCTTAAAACAACTTTGTTGTTTTTTTTGTTTTTTTTTTATCTATTTACATTCAAACAAATGTTGTCATGGCAACAACAATCAGGAAGCCCCAAACATGCATTGCTGAAATATTTGCTGACAACATAAGCCTAGAAATATCGGCAGCTGCCTCCAGAGGGCATCATTAGACCACTGTGGGTTGGGATTTTTTCCTCTTCTGTTTTTCTTTTGTTTGTTTGTTTTTTTCTTTGATCAACTTTCTTTTGTCAAAGGTCATTATTTCAATCATTTGAACCTTGAATAACAGCTCACCACACTGTTATGAAATCCCATTTCTGCTGACCTTCATAAAGAAATATCTCTGTCATTCTTTCAGCACAGAGTAACTGGGTGAGACAGGAGGGGAGGACAATGTGTGAGGACTGTAAACTCTGCACTGGGTTTACTGGAACTGGTCCTCACTCTCACATCATTAATTACTCCACACAATACACTATAGTACAAACCACATCATTCTACTCTGGAGCTGCCTCAGTTTGTCAAAGTGGGGCCTGCAGTTTTTCTTTTGTCCTATTTGTATTGCTTTGTCCTTCCTAGTGCACTTTTGACACTTTTCTTTCCTTAAGAAAATGTTTTTCCAAAACATGTCACATCATCAATCAATGTTTTTTATAAGATTTTGCTAAAAAGATGTCCTTTCTTAATATAAACGTTATGCTTCACAGTTTACATTTTTTGTGAATGTATTTAAATAAACGGTAAAATAGATAGATAGATAGATAGATAGATAGATAGATAGATAGATAGATAGATAGATAGATAGATAGATAGATAGATGAAGGCATAGCCATCGCACTCCACGCTGAGTCACCTGGAACAAAAGGGGAACTATGTCAGGATGCTCCTTGTTGACTTTAGCTCAGCTTTCAGTATAACAATACCAGACATTCTGATCCTGAGCTAGCCAATCTGGGGCTCCCACCACCCACCTGCTCCTGAATAAAAAACTTCCTGGTCGACCGACCCCAGGAGGTGAAACTGGGTTCTCACCTCTCCTCCTCCTGAAGTCTCTGCTCTGGTTCTCAGGGCTGTGTGTTGAGTCCACTACTTTACTCTTTGTCCAACTGCAGTCGGCCCCACCCAGAAAACATCAACAACTTGACACTGAACATCACCAAGACCAAAGAACTCATCCTGGACTTCGGGCCTCCTCAGCCCCTTTGTACATCAACGGTGAATGTATAGAGCAAGTTGAGTCCCTCAAATTCCTCGGTGTCCACATCTCTGCAGACCTCTCCTGGTCAGTCAACACCACCACGCTGGTCAAGAAGGCTCAGCAGCGGCTGCATTTTTTGAGGGTGCTCAGGAAGGAGCATTTACACACACAGCTGCTGGTGACCTTCTTCCATTCCACCATCGAGAGCCTGCTGACCTATGCTGTGACAGTGTGGCACCCTAGCTGTACGCAGACTAACAGGAAGAGACTGCAGAGAGTAACAAATACTGGACAAAAAATCATTGGCTGCCCACTGTCCTCCCTCACTACCATCTACAACTCCTGCTGTCTCAGCAGAGCCAGAAACATCTTAAAGGACACCACCCATCATGGCTACGATCTTTTCAACCAGTTGCCTTCTGGCTGGAGCTTTAGGTCCATCAAGGCCAGAACAAATAGACTCAGGGACAGTTTCTTTCCCAAGGCTGTCACCATCCTGAACACGAACTTGCACTAAATCAAACTGCACTGCCATTTGCACATAAATTATTTGCACTGACCACTGCACCACCAGTTGTTTTTATTGTGTATTTATTTTTATTTTTCTATATACTTTTACATTGCTGAGTCTCTCTTTATTATAGTAATTGTGTGTGCACATTTATGGAGCTGCTCTTTAAATCTCATTGTAGTGCGTATAATGACAATAAAAGCTAATCTAATGTTATATAACCTAACATATATTTGCTATTGTGTCTTTGAAAATGTTAATACAGCTACCAAATATTTTTCCAAATGTGCTATAATATCATAGTTTACTCACAGCCCAAATATCTAAAACTGGTTTTATACCCAGGTCATGTGGAATAACACTTTAGAGTTCCCAACATTCTCTCACTGCCACCTTCATTTTCTCTCCCCTCTGTGTTTTTATGGGGTGACTGTTGGAGAAAGAAGCAGGGCTTCCCCCACTGCCTGACATCCCTGCTTTGAAAACATATGGCCAGGGAATAATTGGGTTACAACTGCTGCAGTCCAATGAGTTGGCCTTGATTCGGAGAATGACTCCATTTACTTTTGTCCGACAGCCTGCTGCTTCCACAGCTGCAGCTTTCATCCTGCATTCAGTCTTGGGATTTTACTGTAGAGGCCTGGCAGACGGACAGATGAGCGAGTGGAACACAATCCCAGCATTAAAAAACTCGCCCACATCCAGCGCATATGGTGACAAAATACCACGAAGCCTTCGCTGAATAACATGCTGAGAAATAACCTTTGACATTTTTTTGTCTTAACATTAATTCACTGAAAGCTACTGCACTGAGATTTAAATTATTTTTACTAAGAAGCATAATTCTCCTGTACATTACTTTATGATGTAAACGATTCAGTGTAAAGTAAAAATATCTACTGCTTTGGCAAATGTGATAAATGCATTTTTATATAAATGTTTGAGGACCTTATCATCATTGGGAACGGTTCAACATTGCTGGTTTAAAACGCAAACGGCATTTAGCATTTAAGGGTACTCTCAGTTATCAGTCTGGAGCTACTGGACTTTTATCGTTCATTTTGTTCCTTTCAATTAATGAAAATTCTCCATAAAACATTCTGATTTGTCAAAGGAAGAAAAGCACAGATGTGTCTAATAACGTTATAAACAGTCCATTAGTGGGACTTTCAATTAATGTTAATCATCTACATCTGTCCCTGACCAGCTATGAAACATTTTTTCAAAAAGATCACACTGAGTTAAATCAATTAAGTATTTTCAATACTTTTTTATGTGAATATCATACTCAAGCGCAGCTAATTAGCACAAACTGTTAAACGGCAGTTAAGTGAGCCAGTATTTGCCAAAATTTACTAATAAATTTTGTGTTTAGCTTTTACGGTTAAAATAGAAAAGAAAACGTAGGAACAATTGTAATGTGTAATCCTAAAGTCACAGAACTTTAACAAGTCATAGTAATAAATTCTTTCAGTCTGTCTTACCTTTTAACTGGGTGGCACGAGACAGCTTTCATTCCAGTTTGTAGTGGTCATTGCAAAGAACTGCAAAGTATTCACGTGTCCAACCACGGTTGATGTTAATATCGTAGTAGATCTTCTCAGTGGACTTATTTATTTAGCCAGTCAAAAGGTGCTTCCAACAGTGGAATGTCAGAAAGCACAACTTTGTTAATGTTAATTGTTTCTGTTTATTTCTTCAGTTTTAAGGTAATAAAATAAAAAATTTAAAAAAAAAAATTCTCAAAGCTATTGCAATACAGGGTGAAATTTGAATATAAAATATAATAGAACTACCAACAAATTGAAATCCAGAACATTGTGATGGGAATGGTTATGCTAAAATGAAACAGGAAATCATGCTTTCTATGACATGCATGTATTAAAACATGTGGTGTGAGCTTGTGATAGAAACTTGTTTGATTGGGTAGCACAGTAGGGACACGTTTATTAATGTGGTGCTTTTTATGGAGTTGTGTTTTTCCTAATGCACATACAACATAGTCCAAGTTTTTTAATGGTCTGTGAAAAAAAGTACACTTTCGAATCTTTCTTTTTTTTTTTTTTACATCTCTTTATGGAGACATGTTCACTGGCTCTGTGGATAAATCATCCAGCCATAATATTAAGATAACTATTGTGACTTGGAATTTTATTATTCCAGTTTCAGTCAAACTGGGTCTTCTATAATTCCTAAATGGACTGTTAATGTAATATGTAGCATGTCATATTTGACATTTCAACCATTAGATTACCCACCCCCACCCACCCACCCACACACACACACACACACATATTTTAAACTGCATTAAAAAAAAGTTAAGAAAAGAACTGCAAATACCCAAAAGGGAGAAACACATCTGAATGATGTGGTGGACAGGAATTTGATGAGAGAATTAAGTGTGTCTGTACTGTTGTACTGTACTGAAATATAAAGAACTGAAAATGAAAGTTTTACTGAGTTGTACTCATGGTTCAGATAATCGGGTCTGTCAGGAAAGTACATCAGCTGTGATGGTTGTGAAAGGATAAATATTTTATTACTGAACTCAGAAGAATTTCTTAAAGATAGAGGAAAAAATCCCAAATATTTCCTGGTTACTGTTGAGAACAACAAAGGATGCACTAGTTAACCTTCCTTCCTGATCGTTAATGAAATTATGTTACATCTGTCATGGGCATCCTTGTCATTCTTCTTTGTTTTTATGGCAACCTTTCAACAAACCCTGCTTGCTGATTGGGCCATTCCTCATTTATGATATTAGAGGTCAAAGTGTTAGAAGATAGCCAGATACCACTGGCTTCACTCTGCAACAATGAGTGCTTCATGAGCCAAGTTTGTGGCAAAAAAGTTTCCTCTTGTCATCCATCTTTCTTATCAGAGACTTTCCCACCCATCAAAACAGGCCGAACCTCTTCAAATCCTCCTGTTTTCTTATTGAAACACAGTAGCTGTTAGTTTCTTCTCAGCTGGAAATAAGATTAAAGAAAGGTCATGGTCTGTGCACACTGTTAATAATGTGACCTTATTAACTTTTGAAGCACTAAAAGGATTAGTCTAAGTCAAAATCTCAGGGTCATTCAAACAATGTAGCCTCTTATCTCCAAACAATGCTTCCTTAGTCAGTAAGCACAATAACATGTGCAACTAGAAGCCACTTCAAGGGATAAATGTTGACTGTAGTTTGTCAAAAATACAGTTACATCTACAGCTAATTTACTTTTTAAATGTTATTACATGCAGCCTCACAGTTTTGCAACCCATTAATAACTTTTTATGGTCATTACCCAGCCTGAATAGCAAATGAATGAATTGGTCTGGAAAGCAATGTGGAGCTCAATTGATTCTGCGTAATGTCATTCCAAAAAAAGGGAACCACTTTGGTGCACAAGCAAAACCTGCTGGAAAGTATTGTGTCATTTTGGGTTTCAAAGCACTGGGCCAGTGAATGAATTCATGTTCCAAGTGGTCTGAGAGGTGGAGAGAAATGAGACATTTTGTAGCTCTGCAGGCCAAATCGAATAGTCATTTAGACACAAGCCCACACAAGATCGAAACCACATGCACGTGCTGAAATGTATGCATGTTCATGTAAGAAAACAGATGCATGTGCAAACCCCAAAACATTTTCCTTTACATGCTTTCACTCTGTTTCAGCCCTCCACACACAACCAAATACACAGATACACACAACTCTTCAAAACTGCATCCATGGAAACCATGGAAATGCCAAGCAAACAAGAGCTCTCATTTTGCCTTTAGGCAGCTCACTGGCTTCTGTCTATGGGAACTACTGTGCCAGGCTGCTGTGTCAGATGGATGGGATTCCATTCAGCCCTGACTCAACCATTAAACTCCAGTAAAACCAGCGTAACCAACACAAACGCACTTGCTTGAGATTTTCTTTACTTTAATTGAAAACCCCAGAATTGATTACACACAGATTAGCAGCCAACTTGTGTTTTTGATGCATAAAAATGATGTTGTCTGCTTTGTTGTGAGCTGTGGTGGCCATTTTCATCCTTTTAGGTCAAAATAAGTAGATAAACTGAAGTCAAAAATAGAATTTAAGGATTTCTGGGTTTTAAATTGTCATTTTCTTGAAAAGCCTCATAAAGCTTACAAGTGGGAATGCTGAATATGAGTGCACAGAATTAATGAAATTGGTGTGTTGGATGGAGTTGATCCCTCAGATCTATGCATCACTATGCACCACAAGCTTTAACATCCATTTTCATGCTAATTTTAGAGTCTTCATTTAGAGGATGATATAACAGAGCATACCAGAATACTGGGCTTTGGCTGCATGGTAACAGCAACCAATTTGGGTGTGTATTTGAGTCTTTCTCTCTGCCTATTATGCGCTTCAAGTTGTTTTTTGATTGTTTGGTTTTGGCTTTGGAAAATGACTTATTTTTTCATTTTGTGGCAAAACTTGATCTGATGATTGTGGATAAAAAATGCTATAGGTTAACAAATTCACCCCAGCACTCCACAATGTAATCAATGCCAGTGGCTTTCAGTAAACTAAATATCTCAGACAAACTTGATAGAACCACTTTTCTCTATTTATATGCTACAAATAGAAACGTCTGCAGTAAAAAATAAGACAGGAGCCTTTTTTTGTTTCTATTTTTGATTTTGATTATAAGTGAGTTCTATGTGTTTATGGAAGAGCAACACAACAGATTAAAGTAGTTTTGATTCCTAAAACATAATTATACAGCAGCTGCTCTGCACCTGAGGGTCCATGAAGCTGATCCAAAAGACACTTTAATGTTTAATTTCTACTTTAGAATATAAGCTACATTGTCCTGTCATATCTCATTTGCGAACTAAATGTACCCTGGGATCAGATAAAGGAAGCGTTTGTGAGAAAGATTTCAGCTGACAGAAAGAAAAAAAAACAAATATATTGATCTTTGGGAGAGAAGAGCAAAGCACCTTCATCAGAACCAGCCTCAGTCAGGTTGAACACAGTCCTGGATGGAGAAAAGAAGAAGAAGAGGTTACTTTTACTATCAATGTACCAGTTTATCTGCCCAAAATGTACATGTTCTTATTTCTAAACTGTCATGGCCACCTCAGTAGTGTGGTAGATAAAATAGATGCTAGTTGATAGCATCCACTGTCCCAAATTACCAAGATGGTTCACATGATGCAGGTTTACAAGCCGTTTTTATTGATCCTGTCACATCACTATAAAAACTGGAAAGGCTAAAAAAGAAATGCAAGCTGGGCCCTTGAAAGCCAGACAAAAGGCATATAAAGGGCTAAAGGATGACAAAGTCAAATATTAACTACATATTTTTAAGGAAAACAAAAAAAGAACAAAACTGGCTGCTGAAGGCCAAGTCTGGCTCTGTTTCCATGCTTAATGTCAAATAACAAGTAACAACATTTCCTCCACGTGCTTTTTAAAAAAGGGAATTTAAACAAGATTCTTAAAGAAAGTAAAACCAGTAGTCTCCTTTGCAGTAAAATAACCCCTTCGTGAAATGCTTTTAAAGCCCTTGCATGGGAAATAACCTATAATGATGAACTTAAACTTAATCATGAAGAACTTGACTACTACTATAATCAATGGGAAAACAAGTTCATGCAATTTGATAGAAAATCTACACAACTGATTCTGCATAAAATCTAGATGTTTAGAGGCTTCTGATTTTTAATATACTGGATTAAAAGTAGAAAATAGATCTATCAATGTGCTCCACTGCAAGTTCAATAAGCATAATAATAAGTGAGACAAGCTTCTCTATAATGAAGGAAAGAAAGCTCATTGGCCCAACAGAAGCAAGACTTTTTAAAACCTGACAATCCCTGACAAAACTGAACAATCAACTGGGGGATCTTTGAGAGATGGTGGCAAACTTTATCAAAATGGCCATTTTGGAGGCGTTGTCTGAACCTTCTGTTCTGAAACCTTTCTAATTTTGTTCTGCTTCCCTTTATTAAGAGCTGGTCTTTGCAGAGATTATGTTCACACACATCATACTATGATTAGATAGAGGTTTAGAGCTACTACTGCTTCATTCCACAAGAATATGTATATTCCTCCTGAGAGAGGTTTTTCTTTTTTAGGTGAGCCTGAAACTTTTCATTTGTGTGATGCGTCATCTTAACCAGTAACATGTATATTGATATTTATACACAAGTGCTTCCCTTGCTCTGATTCCAAATGTATTTTAATAGACCTTGTGGTGGCAAAGATCATTTAATAATGGGTATGTGATTTTTGAGCAGAGGCCTGAAAAGAAGGCATATGATTCAAAGGGTTGAAGGCCTTTTGTGCAAATGTGTACTGAATATGAAATCTTCATGTTCACTGACAATAAAACAAGGAAATAAAACCGGAAAACCACAGAAACCAGCATGCTGTTTTGTCTTAAGTTTAATAGCAAGCTCTATTTGAATTTAAATTAGGCAAACTTATAAAACTACAGGATAATAAGGACTGAACTGCTGTAAAATTCATGCAATATCCTCCTCGTTGGTCTGGCACGAAACTTTAGGACTGAAAATTGGTCCCAAGGGGGCCCTGTGTCAGAGTGCATATATGTATTTTCTAAATGCTTATCATCTGTTTGCTTTAATGTGCAGAATTTTATTGCATATCTTAAACGAGTTCAAAAGATCCTAAATGCATCATCCTCTATTTGGTAATGTGAAGTGTTGTATTTTTTAGATAAATCATCCTTTGAAGTGAGTATGACTTGAAAGGAACAGACAGGAATACGGTGAGAGATTTCTGTTCTTCTTTAGGCCATCAATCAGCAGCAGACTGAGTTGGTGCATCTGGACCACAGATCCTGTTTTGATCCAACTGTGTTTATTGCCAAGGAGCCTGAAGCCTCTATAATGGCCATAATGTACCATGCATTGTGTTTAAATATAATGAAATCACAATCTGTGGCATTTGCACCTTCTCATGATTTTCAACTTTAGGATGATGTATTGACAGAAAGGTGATGCAGCTCTTATAACTGTTTTCATCTGTGTAGAGACACATAAAGACAAGAATTATTATATTTCTATTACTTACAGCAGCCATTTTAAAGCAACAGATGGCAAAGGATTACTTTTATGTAGTAACAACCTTCTATTAAGTCATTTTCTACAATCGCATACCACAGAAAAATCCAAACCAGCTTCAGAGGGTGAAGGGTGTTCGTTGCAATCTGAGATTTCACCACTAGGTGTCACTGAATCCTACAAATTGTTTATTTGATTGTTTTTATTTATGCTTGGGGGGGAAAAAAAGGACAATACAGTTATATTTTATACAAAATCCACTACTTGTGTGCTTGTTCCTATCACAAGCGTCTCCTGTATCTAGCCGGGTTTTGACAGCACTGTCAACGCAGAACTTCGAAAGAAGTTTCAAGTACTGTTATTGCTAATAGATATTTTTCTTTGTTGTGTTAGATGGCCTCTAAAATAACATTTATCTTAGGTAACATTATACTATACTAATCAATAACACTGAAATTCTTTTTGTCTGAGTGGCTGCCAGCTCCTCCCGTAGAGCTCACAACGGTAACTCAGTGATGGCTTGAAAACCCCGAAGCCTTTCTGAACCCATGACTCATCATCCAAAAGAGACAAATGGCTATTAGCAGAAAGTGGTTATTATTTTTTTCTTGAACAGATTATATTGCAATGTGAGAGTACATTAGAGTTAATTTGTTTCATTACTTCATGTCTGAGAATTCGTGTGACACAATCTGGGCCTTGTGGTGCAGTGAGTTTCCCTCCATGTAGCTTAATGTAGTTTCTCAGCTACAAATCTCAATTTATTGTGCTGAATTGGCAAAGTGATATCAAATTCTTGCTCTTGAATGCACATAAATCAAATTTTAGATTGCAAGTCTGAGTAGTAATCCTGAATGTGGAGATGAGCTCATATTTGCCAGTGACATAGTGTAGTTGGATGTTTTTTTTTTTTTTTTTTTTTCTTTCAGTCTGTAAAAGACTCCCACACATCTCTGAAAGTACCAAACATCCCACCATATAAACATAACTATAATTACACAATCCCTCTCATTTACATAAGGATGGGTTACCGTAAACTCAGTGAGTGGGAAGGAATGGTTTTGGAGGTCTTTTAATGAACCATCTACACTGGGACAAGTAACACACACACACACACACACACACACAAAAATGTGTGGGATTTTTATTTTTATTTTTTTTCTGCTTCTTAACCATGTTTACTGAAAACATTTTCCGCAACCTCAAGGTTCCGAATCCTGTTGATCACATCTAATTAAAATCATGTTCTTTTTTTTATTATTATTATTTTCAGCCAACAAAAACAAGTACATTTCTCACTGAGGACTTTTCTTTTCATGCTGATCTGTGAAAATTAATGCACTAGAAGAGTTATTGCTTAAAATGAAAAGTAATATTATGTAGTAAAAAACAATGACTGCATTTCAAACGGAGTAAAAAGTCAAACAATAATGAGAGTATGCATAAGTACTGAAATAACTGACACTTTTCTGTGCAGTACAATGGTTTTGTCTAGTGATATTTTGATTTTTATTAGTTCCTCTGATTTGAGAATACTGGTTGTGTTTTTACACTTTAATGAAAACAAATGTGTTTATTTGATGGCATTTTGTAATAATTGCTTCTTTTTTTTTAAGTATTTTTTCCTGTAAGGACTGCACAATGGTTAGGACCAGTGGGGGCAAAAAATGTATTAAAAGGACTCTAGTGATGTAAAAGCTATAAAAACTTCAATGACATTTACAGTTGGTGGGCTTAAAGCTGTCATGTTCACCCCCCTCACTAAGTTAAATTGTTATTTCTAGATTTGTCTCAGCTCATAATCACTCCCTTTGATCAAACATTAGAAAAAGAAAAAAGAAGCAGAAAAGCATGCATAATTTTAAAAATAACCACAGTGTTTAATTTGGTTTAAAAATGTGATTTTGTTTGGCAGGACATTGAGAAACTGATCATAACCCATGGGTCTTTGGCTTCTGGCTGCACTTCTGTTCTGACCTCTTGTTTCTGTATTTGTTAGCATTTTTTTGACGACGGCTATGGAACTAATCCAAGCATTTAACAAATAGTCTCCTGAGTAACTCAGCAGTTTGGCAGGATGTTTTAATTTGTTGTTACTTTTAAGTGTTGAGGAGATGGATGCAGTCCCAACTGAAGCTGATGCATAGTGCAGGGCCATGGCCAGCAGGCTTGATCTACCTCTCTGTGTCCCTCTGATGGAATAATGACTCTTTCTGCTCTATACTTTAGCCTCAGACAATTGCACCTTCAGTTAGTCCAATTCAGGAGGTCCAGACTTGGTTATTTAGCTAAAGAAAAGCCTTTTTTTTCTTGATTACAGATTTCTAGGAAGGATAAAAGACATAAAGAGGTGAGAGAAAAAGAAAAGCTGGCATTTGTATGTGAGATTGGGCCAACTGCGGAACTTTTCATATAGTTGCTATGGTTTCTACTGAAACCCGTAACTACTTCTTATTAGGGTATTGTTGGGACAGAGAGGTGGTATGTGAAGAAAAGTGTGTGGAATGTGTGGACCATTAAAAAGAGCATTAAAAGACAAAAAGAAAGGAAGGGAAGCAATGGAAGGGACATGAAAGCCAAATCTAAAGGACGAAAGAGAAACTAAGAGAAGGCAAGGAGAAGCAAGGCCAGGAAAGAAGATTTCTTTAAAGTTGATGATAACTGTTTGGGGTCTGCTGTCATCTCCTTGGTTCATTTCCTGTTATCTCTTTAATTTTGCCTGAATGTCCTGAATAAAGAGCCCCAACCAGAACTGGGTTATAGTTCAACTCATCATAGGGGTGCCAATGCAGCCTCCTCCATCACTGCATCTACAACACCCCTATTCAGCATGCTGTACTTGCAGTTTAGTGGTTTCCAACTATTAACAGCTAATGCTACATTCACAGAGTATGTGTTCAGAAACAACAGAAGTTCGTACAACAAAACAAACATCAGCAAACATTTAAACTGAGATTCATCTTGAAATTTAACATGATTTATGTGCATTTTAATGAATAAATTCTCTTGATGTTACTTTCAGTTCAGCTCACCTTATCCAGAGCCAGGTTTTCATTGGAGCAGACATGCCTTTAAAACACAAGCCAGCTGTTTGATTTTTACATTTTTTATTTAAACACACTGGAAAGGTGCAGAGATGTGTTGCATATGTCTGAATTCCAATAGATAATGTATCGTTGTCTACTTGGAGATTTGATGGAAGGCATTCTGGTTATTTATTCTTTAGGGTAAACATTGGACCACAGAGGATATTCCTTTGTTTATTATACATTTTTTTTGCAAGGCTATCATGAATAAATATTGACTGTAAAATGAAATGAATCTTCTGCCTGACTGGTTTTGCAAATTTCCTGCAATGTCAGCTGACTTTTTCATTTTGTGCATTTTTAGCTGTCTGGATTCTGTTACACAAACACAAAAGACATGTTATCAAAACCATTTCCAAGAAAATCTCATTTCTATCTAGCATAATGATTTAGTTTGTCTGTTGTATTTTCATGTTCAGAGTTTAGTGTAAAAAGCATCAGTTTTGCCGAGGGTCAGAGGAGATCAGAAGTGTGTACTTCTTTCATGACTGCACAGGTAACAGAAATCCTTATACACTGAGTCAGCATCAGACTAATGATAAACACCCGATGGATAAATGTACCAAGCTGGTTTTAATTTGAGTTTCTTTTTTTTCTAAGTGATGCAAACGCATTGGACCAAAAGGACTTACCAGTGCATGTTATACACCATTGAAAAGCTAGATTTAAATTACGTTTACTGTTCTAGGCTACAATAACAACTCTAGATTCATGAAACGTTTATTTCAGACTAGTTGCCAATGCCATTTATCTTTGAAGCCGTACTATATTCCAGTAGCAGAATGTGCTGCAACAAAAATTGTCCTGTTACATCAGCTGGGTCCAGTAAAACTAGTCCAGTAAAATGGCTGGTCCACAGCGAGTTTTTTTTAATCCATAGGCAAAAATTGCAGGATTTTCAGGGGTTAGACTCTGATGCTGCATCATATGCGTATGCATAACGTGGCATGTAGGATGATAGGAAAGGCCTGGAATCTGGATTTAGAAGAAGCAGACCACTGTTAAGGCTCCATCTTGTGCAACTGCTGTGACATTTAAAAAGAATGGAAATGGACTGATTGGCTGGGTGAGAGAAGAAGCAGAACGACCACTGGACCAGAGCAGTGACATCATAAAATAATGTGGAAGGTGTGGACGGCAGGAAATAGCTTAACAGCAAAGGAAAAAACACAAGTGGGATGAAAAAAAGAACATGACACATATTGGATCTCCTTCACTGAATTTCTGCCAAAGCTTCATAACACTGGCAGTGGATTCTGTGGACTCGGTTGGTTGTGGAGTAAAGTCTCTGTGGACTGGGTTTGCTCAACCAAACACAGGATCAGACTGAGATCTGGAGAGCTGGGTCAATGCTTCCCCCTCTTTGTTCTATCCTCATAAATACCAAAGGTTTCTCAGCACAACTTTGCATTAGAACCAGATGATCTCTTTCACTGGCTTCACCTGTCAGTGGTTTTCATGTGCCTGATTGGGGTTACATTAGAAAAATTTCTTGAACACCACCCCAGATGTGGTGAACCCCATTTTCTATTCAACAGTCTTCAGGAACGCCCTCCGTCTTGTTTTCCCTCACAAGATTTATAGCTTGTCTGAGATCTCTGCAACTAGGAGGTCATCCCGTTGGTGTCTTATGATCAGTGACTGTCTCGTTTTAAATCTCCTTTTAATGAGAATCACAGCAAAGCTCAGTCTGCGCTTCATCCCTTCAAAAGGTCAACCAAAACATGAGGAGGATCCAGGGGGTCACAGTGATATGCATAAAAAATACCTGCACAAATAAAAACCATGAGGGAGTGTGCTTCTTGAACCATGTATTGAGATTCAGCTCTCTTTGACAGACTTAAAACTGTCAGCAGTGTTGAAGCAGAAGGTTCAGTAGAAACTTCTGTAAGCAACACAAATACAGTCCATGGGTCTAGTTGGCATAAAAATAACACAATACTCCAATGTGTTGATTCTAAAATGCATTTCATGTTTGAAGGGAGCCAACACTCAATTGGTCCATAGCAGGGAGGAAAGCAACAGGTATTTTATTACAGCGAGACAAACTTAGCAATGTTGCAAACATTACATCTAAGAGGATTCACACACTCCATAGAATACACCTTGCTAATACCAGGTTGGACTTCCTTTTGCTTACAAAACTGCATTACTTCTTCATGGCATAGATTCAACAAGGTGTTGGAAACATTCCTCAGAGATTTTGCTCCATATTGACATGATAGCATCTGCAGATTTATATCTATGATGAGAATCTCCAGTTTCACCACACCTGACTCTGAACTCATTGTGTGGCAGTGGCTCAGGTGGTGGAGAAGGTCATCCAGTGACTGCAGGTTGGCAGATTTACTCCCATGTTTATGTCAGTCTTGTCAGTAGCTTAACATCACCAAGTGTAAATGAATAATGGATTCATTGTAAAGTGCTCTGAGTGTCCTAGAAAGTGCTGTAGAAATTTAACCCATTATTACTGGCATGTTCAAGAAACCAGTTTGAGATGATCTGAGCTTTATGACATGGTGCATTATCCTGCTGGAAGTAGTCATCAGAAGATGCTACACTGTGGTTACAAAGAGATGGACATGGTCAGCAACAATACTTGGGTAAGCCGTGGTGTTTAAACCGTGTGACATTGGTACTAAGGGGCCCAAAGTGTCCCAAGAAAATATCCCCCTCTCTTTTACACCACCAGCAGCAGCCTAAACTGTCGATACCAGACAGGATGGATCCATCCTTTCATGCTGCTAAATGCCAAATTCCAACCCTACCACCTGGATGTGGTAACTGATATCAAGTCTCATCAGACCAGGCAACGTTTTTCCAATCCTCCAGTGTCCAATTTTGTTAAATCTTTGTAGCCTCAGTTTCCTGTTCTTAGCTGGCGGGCTTGGCTCCTGGTGTGCTCTTCTGCTGCTGTAGCCCATCTACTTCAGGGTTTGACATGCTATGCAGTTAGAGATGGTATTGTGCAGGCTAAGCTGTAAGCAGGTTATTTTAGTTATTGTTGCTTTTCTATCATCTCGACATTGACAAGACATTTTGTCTAGGCAACTGCTGCTCACTGGTTATTTGCTGTGTGTGAAAGTCCCAGTAGATCAGCAGTTTCTGAAATACTCAGACCAGCCTGTCTGGTACCAACAACCATGTTACATTCAAAGTCACTTAAATCCTGTTTCTTCCTCATTCTGATGCATGCATGCATGCTTGATCATGTCTACATGCCTCAATGCACTGAGTTGCTGCCATGTGATAATAATATATAATAAAATATAATATAATATAATATAATATATTATTATATTATATAATATTATATTATATTATATTATATGCATATTTCTAGCCAGTTTTTTACATCCAGGTATAGCTTGAAATTTGGAAACCTGGATGAATATAATGTCTAACATAAAGGAAATCAGATATTTTTTCTTGTTAAATGCAGAGAGAGTAAGACATTGTCATTTTTTATCTGAGACTTAAATTTTTACCAAGAGAAAAGTTAAATAATGAATGTAACTGTTAAAGGTCCCATATTATGCAAAATTCACTTTTTAATGGTTTTGGAACAGTCATACTGGTCCCCCCGCATGTGTAGGAGACCCGTAAGTGTGAAACTCTTTCAGGCGCTCTCTCTCCCCCCTGCTCCACCTCTAGGGAAGTAAACACTGAAGTGAGCGAGTTTGAAAGCGTGTACGTTAAGACGTCATAAGGGACAATAACCACTCCCCACAGAGCGATGGACCCGCCTACCGGCTCTCAAAGCACGCCCTCTAAAAATCACCTAGCGCCCAGTGTTTATCCTTTTCAGCAACCCTCGTTAGCGGACATGGCTAAGCGACAGAAGCACTGTTCTGTTTGTGGCTGCATAAATGAACACGAAAACGTTTTTTTACTTCCATCCACTGAACCCACGAGGACTGAGTGGATTAATTTTATTTTTGGAGGAAATGTACCCGGAAAACTTCCAAAGGTTTTGCATGTCTGTGGCCAGCATTTCAAAGAGGACTGTTTCCACAACATGGGGGCATGGAAAGCAGGCTTCGCCAACCGTTTGAAGCTGAAGCCAGGTTCAATACCAACTGTCCGTGACACAGCTGGAGAGGTAAGAGCTGGCAGTTATTTTATCGTTTCGGCCTTATTAGTCTGATAGCTTGAAAATATATTAGCACTGTTGTAAATGTAGCCAAGTCACTGTTTCTACTGTTTGTATCCGGTGCCATTGTGCATCAGATTGATGAGCGTAGCTAGCTGTGTTCTCCGTGCGTCGCGGTTTGGGTCGGTAATGGGGGCTTCAGGAATGGGTTCCGGTGTTCCGGCGTTTGTTTATCCTTCACTACGCTGTAATCAGCGTCTAGTTACCGCTAAGGCCTAACCTGTCAATCACCTCATGACGGGCGATGCGATGGGCGGAGCCAACAGCTGAGCTGCTCCACCAGGGTTCCGCCCACCATAAACGGCACATTTCTGAAGCTGCTAAAAAGAGGGAGGTGAAGAGAAGCCGCTGCACTCAAACTGAGGGTCGATTTGTCCATACCATGGCGGAAATATTTCATTTAGATATTAATGAATGGTCTCAGATTGGGAATAAAGTGTATAATATGGGACCTTTAAATTGACATTTAACTGTAATTAAATATGTGCACAGGTCAGGTTAGACAGAGGAGGATTAGTTTTAAAGCTATTTTATCTATTTGACAACAAGCTGTGTATAAAGAATCAACCAGGAGATATTTTAAATTACAGTTACTGGGAAGGAATTGACCCTTGCCGAGGGAAAGGACTTGCCTCTGATGAGATGAACACTTCAGGGATTTGTTGTGGTGTGATGCAGCAGTCTGCAGAGCACAGCCAGCTCTGTTTCTGAGCAACTTGAAGTGTTTATCTTTAAAGCAGACTGATGTTTATAGATGTTAGAGAAGAAGAATTCTTTCCAGTCTCTGCTTCTCTCTGTATCTTTGGTTGCCTTTACATTTGGTTCCACGTCTCTGTTTGGGTCTGAGTTTTCTGTTAGTTGAAATCATTTTAATATTTATTGCTCAAACATAAACTTAGATGCATTTAATGTTTTGCTATTGTCAGTTTCTGAACCTTAGCACTGACACAGATGATGCTCGTGTAAAACCAGCTGTTCAACATAACATATTCACACAGCTGTGAAGTGTACTGAAATACTACTTGCCTGTTTGCTGAATACTCATTATAGTATATATAGACTGGATGAAATGAGATTGCAGGCTTGGTTGCAACAGAAAAAAAAGGATTCTAGCTGATCAACAACCCTGAGTCCTTTTTGTTTTGTTGTTTGTTTCATGATGCACCAGATGTTTTCATTTGGTCAGAGGTCTGAGGCCTGTTTCACAAAACCTAGATAGCGGGTTAGGTTGGAGTTTTCTGATTATCCCAGCTTAGCATTCAATGTTACATGTATTTTAGCACACCTAGCCTGCTCCAGATCAAGCTAACAGCAAGGCTTAGTACATCCAGGAGTCTTTTTCATTGCCCAGGCTGGGGTCAACCTGATTGGAAATGCCTTTTTTTTTCTTTTTTTACAGGAATCTAAACATTTAACCCTTGTTTTCATCCATTCTTCTGTTCTTTGCTTTGTGTTGATTGTCTTACATAAAAAAAAACTAACATAACTAGGCGCTTAAATCACACTTCAGTTTTTAAATGTTATCTAATTAAACTGATTAGTAGGGTCACTGAAGTAGTTTTATAAAGATTGCTGCTCACATTGTTACATATGCAAACTGCTCTTACAGTATCACTACACTTGTTGAGAAGGTTGATAATGGGTCATAAACATGCAGTTTATTTTTGATAAGGTCAGTGGTAAACAACTGTGTTTTTTAGCTTGTCCCATAGTCAGAGGTGACATCTGAACTGTTTGTGGTTTTGATGTATGGCTCATAAGTTTAGAATTTTTTTGTTTGCTTTTAAGGCTCCAAAACAAATAAGAAAGGTGGTGGTTGCAGGTGCTAAAGTTGACACGGTGTGACTACTCATGGCTCTAATCTTTCCAGTTGATCTGCTTCCTGCCTCCTCAGCCATTTGCAAAATCAGCCTAACAATATTTGAACAATTATTGTAACAAATAATTCTGGACTAAACTTGTTCAGCTGTGTTCAGTCACCCACGTGCTGCTATGCAGATTTCAGTGACCTTGGTTACCTGATTGTATTGCTACATGATGGTACAAAGAACTTGTTTATGGTAGGATGTAAGTATCCATCTGTGTGGATCTTACACCACACTAAATTAAGGATTTGGGGTATTCAGCGTCCTGGTTGCCTGTAGGTGTAACGCACTCTTTCCTTTCTTTTTTTTTAAAAAAGGCTATTAATAGAAATTCTCAAATGAACAAGAATCGTCTCAAAGTGAGAAAGAAAACACTGAAAAGAAGCATTGACAGATCTTTTCATACAATAAAGGGCTTGAAATGAGTCCTTCATAACTTGTTTTAAAATATTTCTCACTTGTCTAAAGTCAAGATATTTTTTCTTATTTCAGGAAACTAACCAAGCGTAACTATAACTAATTAACTAACTAATTCATCCCACTGATGTCTAACTTGTGTGGAAATGACAATAAAGAAATCCTTGAATTATATTCTGAATCATCTCAAATTGTGTTTTTTACAGCTCATGTTCACAGTGTACTACTCTAATTCCATAATTCCCTAATTTTTTCAACTTTACCACCAGGATGCTGCAGTCTGCACTTGCATTCATAAATAAAAACTTAAATACATGATTGAAATCACTTTAATTTCACTTGTGCAAAACACTGCAGCTAAAAGCATTTGAGCCAACCACGTTTTTTTTAAAAAAAGACCAACTATTCTTAAACAAGGCTCAGCTTTACAATCAGATTTACAGCCTCTCTGGTGAGTATGTTGGAGGAATTTGCTTGCAAGGCACAAATACAGCAGCCTGGTGGTCTTGCACTGCGCAGTGTGGAGAAAATGCCCTGTCAGAACTAGGATGTAAAACTAAGACAAATTGAGGCCCTTGTGTTTTGGGGAATGTTTGTGGAAAATTCTGCATGTTCAGACCAAAGAATGCGAACAATGACATCATGGCAATGCATCTCTCATTTTATTTAGAACCTAGAAAAAAAAGCAAATAAGAAAATCCAGAATGATATCAGGTGTGGGCAGAACAATAAGTTAAAAAATATGAAACGATTATCTGTGTAAAAAAAAAGTTCTAAGACAAGATGCAGAGGCAAGTGAATGACATGTTATACTGATTAAAGCAACAATATGTACAAAACCAAAAGGCAAAATGTGGAAATGTTAAAATTTTCACAAAATTTACAAGATTACTAGTATAACTGGCACACCATCAGCAACTCATCACCATCCAAAACATGGAAAAAAAAATAATAATAGGTTTCACTACTGCAAAATTCACTCGTCAAATTTTAAAAGTAGTTTCGTTAGAAATATTTCTAAAATGAAGAATAACATCACTCTTCTCCATCCAGTCTTTTCTTCTATTCACAATAGCTTCAGTAAGACTGATGGCCACAAAATGACACACTTTTTTCAGTGAGGAGAGGAAATTACATCCAACTCATTTCTCTTTCTTCCCCCTCCTCACATGCTCCCCCTTCTCTCAGAGGAAATGTAGAAATATATTTCATTCATTGCTTAACGGCCTTGGCTGTGACCAGACACATGAATTCAATACAGACAGGGAATAAAAAAAAAATATACATACTTCCAATTCTGTCTTTTTCTCTCTTCCACTGGGAGACTAAACCAAAGCTATGTAGTGGGTCCAAAAAACGGAAACTGAGTGAGTATTACTCCCACATGTTGTAGGCTGTGGAGTACCGCTTTACAACTTGTACAGTTTTCTGTCTGAAATGTGAAAAGCCATCTTTAAAAGTCCCAGTGTTTGTTATTTTTCAGTACAAGAGCTAAAATCTCTGATGACCGTGTGACGATCAGCAGTTTCCTTCAGATCCTCTGCATCTCTTTTTAAAATTTAACCCCTCCACGCACTAAGCTACAATACTTAATCTTAATTTAAATTCACTAGTTCTTCTTAAGTTTCTCTTCCATAAACAAGGGTTTGCATAACTGTTAAAGTTCTTAAAATTTAGTCCCCAACCTACTGAAACCCACCCAGACACTTACTGCTAACATATTGTTAGACGGATGTAAAGCAGACAGAAATACTGACAAACTGAATTTTCCCCAGTTTAAACTGCATGAAATTAGTGATGCAGACTTTACAAACAATTAGTATGAGAACAGACTGTAATTAACATGACTTTGCAAAATGAATGCTGGTATTTGTAGTTTACTGCCATTATAAAAGCTACATTCGAAATTAGTCCCAACAGGTTCAATAACACACCCCTCTGCACACACACCAATCATCAATTTAAAGGCTTGAGTTGGACGTCAGACACTGTCGAAGCGACTGCAAAGAAGACAGCTGGAGTAGTCGTTAACATCTCACCTATTTTTCTTCTGATTTTTGCTGCAAGCTCTGGTCTCTGCTACTAAAACTAAGTTAAATGTGAGTGTGACCTTTAACTGGTTTAGTATTTTTCTTGTATGTAGAGTTGAATTTTAACCCTAATGGATGCGAGATGCCATTTTTCAGATTGGGAAATGTTAAATATGCACAGCTTTTATATATATATTTTTTAAGGCGTTTGGAGTTTAGGGAGACTCGTCAGCCCTGAGTTGCAATCTGGCAACAAATTTCAAAATGCTCCATATACCAAGTCTATCACTGCAGAAGAGCTGATCTGGGATCACTGAAAATTCATCCCACCTTCCCAAAAGAAGAAAATGATCCAAGATCAGCAGTCCTACTTGACAGATCCTGATCAGTGCTGGCTAAGATACTCAGTAGCCCTATTCTAAAATAGTTTGGTTATATTACAATAATGTCAGTCTCTTCATCTCAGACTAACTCCACCTTGGAGTTGGGGTACACAGCAACAACATCGTAGCCCTCTGGAGGTTGGACGCGAGCCTTGGCATGGGTCTCACAGTAGAGATTGTCCTCGATGAAGAAGTAACCCCTTTGCTTGAGGTTGATGCCGCAGTCGTCACATATGAAGCAGTCAGGATGGTAGAGCTTGTCCCGGGCCTTTACAATGGTGCCTCTGCACAGAGAGAGGAAAGGAAACGGAGTTGAGATAGCGATATGAGGAATGAGAGCTGATGCTACTGTTAGTGAATGCACATTAGGAAGAAAAAGTTTACAAAGGTTTCCTAAAAGTTTTGTGCATGCAGAACAAATAGGAAGAAAGAAGACTGTTACTTTTTATGCAGACTGTACGGTTGTGCTTATCAGCAAACCGTGTATAACCAGTTTTTTTGTTTTCTTGCTCCCTTGGCTCGTGCAGTTGCTGCATCTGTTCATGCATGAGTATATTTTAAATTACATGCACCCTTGTGGAAAAGCATAAACTGGCCTTTACCCAGTAGAAAACTACAGGGTAAACACAAAACCAGAAAGTATGTATAATGTAGTGTTTGAGCCCCTGGTTTGTGCTTATGTTGTAAAAACAGTGAAAAATAATGATTACTTAATGTTTTTTTTATTTTTAATTGGACACCTATCGTAAGCTAACAAACCAAATAACAACCAGTCTATTAAGCCTCTCTGTGTGACAACAGCAGACAGTTTCATGGTACCTATAACTCTTTCTGCTAAAGGAAACCTCCTTATATGTAGAGAACAGAGATGTTATAGAGCTGTGTTATAAAAAATGAATGGCTGATTGGAAAACACTAAGACGATAAGCAAACTGCAACATGCAGATTGCCTTAAAAAGTGTGACTATGTCCGTGCAGGTTTTAGGGGGGTGACATCATTGCAGAGGGTGGACATTAAACACTAAAAGGAGGACAGTGATGAAGTGCTTATGACTAACTCAGTTGTTTATTCAACTTTCTTTTATCTATCTAAATGAGAAATGATAATGTTTTATAGCCACTGCAACCCTGCAGGTATTTGAATGCAGCTCTTTATATGTCAACCATGAAGAAGTTTATAAAGAACTCATTCTGAGAGCGTTTTTAGCTGGAAGGAGCATGACTGTCACACCTGGGAAGTGAAAGTTGCGTATTTCTCATGCCGGGTGGCAGCGTTTTACATCACCCAGTCCCTCAGTCGCAGCAGCTGTGAAAGGCTTTAACTGTCCATTCACTCCTCCCAATAAGATTTTACTTTCAGGACTGTAGATCTGGGACCACGACCATTCAGTCATAATCCTGCTTCTTTTTTAAAACACTTTCCCCATGAAACCACACGACTTGCTGGATAAACTCTTGACACAGTGCTTCATACATGCTCAAAAGAGCCTGTAAAATACTCCCAAGGTAATAACAGGCTTATTGTGCCTTGCAAGCCCCCACAATGTTCGCTTGTTAACAAGTAAAGTAAGCTCATGACATCACCGCTTACCTGCAGCTGCTTTTATTGAGGGGGGATTACCGGTGCTTGTGGTTACTTTGGCAAAAGGTTTGTGTGTGTGTGTGTGTGTGTGTGTGTGTGTGTGTGTGTGTGGATGGTTTTTGCACTCAAGTGTTAGTGTGCTGTTTTATGTAATGAGTGATTGGGAAAAGTTGCGGAAGATGGCTATGATTTACGATTAAAATAAATTTTCTGAGATTTTATATCCTGTTGCTGCAAGTCGACGGGTGTGAGTTTATTTCTTTGACTTGGATCCGGGAAAGAACCTAGATTAAGTTTGAAATGAATTTAACAGCCATTCATTCACTATTTATATATATGTATGATCACTTAATGGTCAAATAAAATGCGATTTAAATGTCTTCTACTATTTCACTTATATAAAGACCTGTGTGTGATGCTTACACAATGCCATTAAAGCAGCGCGTGCACTGGGGTAGCTTCTGAAGACCCGACATGGGGCTGGGGATGGGGCTTCCCAGTTTTGGGATTGGTGACCTGACTGGAGACTTCAAGTTTCTCATTCTCTCTGTTGGTGACACACCTGTGAGTAGAAATATAACCAGAGTAAACACAAGAATCTCACAATGGTACAAAACAAAAGATCAAACACCTTAAAAGCAAGCATGCAGACTATAAATATACACTGTGATCCAAGACCATAAAGGCATTTACATGACACAAACTCCTTTTCTGCAGGCTTCAGGTAACCATTTGCTTTATGCATTTATTTTTCTGGTTGCATTTAAGGGTGAATAAATTTCGTAATTTATTGAAAAAAACTTGCAGGTTCATGGGAATGTGCAACGTGTTTGGAGGAAATTCCCCCGAGTTCCAGTGAGTCAGACCTGAAAACTTTCCCAATGTGTCTGTTGGGTTTGAGGGGAAAAAAAAGAAAAAGGCTGGGATGTGACACAAGATGGATTAATGTTCTGCACACAACATTCCTGCTACCTTTGGTCTATTTAAAACTTCTGCGTCAAACTGGGCTCTTTCTTTCTCTTTCCAGCACCTTGCCCTCTTCATGACTCCTGAGTGTCTCTGCCACCATCCTGCATGCTCCATTCAAGTGTCAAATTCTGTAGAGGCATTTCCTGGTAAGAATCCATCAGTCAACCTGGCAAGGCACCAGGCAGGGAAAACATCCCATGCCCACAGAATCCAAGACTGAACCATCACACTGCAACGCTACAATCACAAGGTGAGTGTGAACGACACAGTAATTTGTTATCACCTTTATCTGACTGGCAACAGCTACTGGACGCACCTTCTATTAACTTTAAACATAAATGTTATAGATTTCTGACAACTTACAAAATTACATATAAGTGATGGACGGCGATGATCGTTGTGGTGTTAGACACAGGTAACAGCTTTCCCATGCTTTAACAGGAACTATCAGCTTGGAGCATCAAGTGCTTCGTTTTGCCTGACAGGAAAGTATGAGAGTAGCATACTTTATCCCGGATGTCAGGTGGAGTCCAGTGGTTTCCAAGAGCAGCAGGCCAGATCACACAGCACAACTGCAAACTGCACTATATGATCTCCCTTCACTGATGGTGTGCCAGCGGAGGATAATCAGGCCAACTACGCCTTCCACTACACAGTATAATTACCTTGTTTCTGGCATCTGCCTCAAAGCACTCTTTATCCCTCAGTAACAGTTATCATGTGACTGATCCATGCTCTGTTTAAGAGGAGGCATCAGTTTTATTCGTAGGATTAATGTCTCTACCACCTATTGATTCGCTGAAGGAAAACATTTAATGTAAAACACTCTTGTGGCCTTCTACCAGAGAGGAAAGCTGACTCACGAATGTCTTTCATTTGCATAATTGAGCATTATTTTATAGCTGCACACACAGAACCATCATATTTAAAAGGAACCGTTGTAAACAAAGATATTTAGTTAAGTTGGCTGTTTGCAACACACATCTCTCCTGATGTAATAAACATGTTTTATACTGCATGGCCACAAAAAAACAAAAAAGAAAGAAAAAGTTGCCTCCCGGATTTAACTAAGCAAATAGGTACGAGCTTCCAATTGGATAATTACTACATGGGTCATTATCTTTCAGCTGGCAACAAGTTAATTAACCCCAACTGATGCAATGAGTAGTTTCTCACTTTTTTCAACAACCATGTGGAAAGACACATCCCTCGATCGTGGAAAAGATGTTATTCTGTTTGAGAAGGGTCAAATCATTGACAGCAAGCAGAGCAAACATCTAAGGAGATGCAGAAACTACTAAAATTGGGTTAAGAACTGTCCAATGCATTATTAAATACTGGAAATATAGTGGAGAACATCATCTTCCAGGAAGAAATTTGGTCAGGAAAAAACCCTGAATGGTTGTCATCAGCTTTCACTTAAACTGTTGGTGAAATCAAATCAAAGAAAAACAGTAGAACTTAGGTCCATGTTTAATAGTGATGGTAAGAGCATTTTGACACACAATGTGAAGCAATCTTAAAGGATTGGTACTGAACAGCTGTGTAGTTAGAAGAAAACCACTAATCAGCGAGGCTAACTGGAGAAAACATCTTCAGTTTGCCAGGAAGCATAAAGATTGGACTCGGGAGCAATGGAGGAAGGTCATGTGGTCTGATAAGTCCAGATTCACCCTGTTCCAGAGTATTTTCTGACTTTAAAAATATGTTTTTCTGACTCATTTTGTTGACAGTGACATTTATTACAGACATTCCTGGAGCCATCGTTGCCCTGCAGCAGGGGTGGCCAACGTCGGTCCTCGAGAGCCACAATCCTGCAGGTTTTCCAAATTTCCCTGCTTCAACACACCTGACTTAAACTAATGAGTCATTGTGCAGATCCTTATAGGCTGTTGGATCCATTTAATTTGAGTCAGGTGTGCTGGAGCAGGGAAATTTGGAAAACCTGCAGGATTGTGGCTCTCGAGGGCCGACGTTGGCCACCCCTGCCCTGCAGCGTCCTGTCGCTGAGAAGCTGGAGCATTATGTTTCAGCAGAGTTTCACTTTACACACCAAATCACACGCCAGCAACTGGATAGCAACACATTGGCTGTTTTGAACACGCACCATGGCTGATTCAAAGAAACATGAGAGATTATAGAGGAAGAGAGAAAAAGAGAAGAGTCAACATAGGACTGATATTTACTGGCTAGAGAGAGCTCAGAGTTCAGGTAAGATGCAGAATGGATCACTCACTGAGAAAATCTGCCAAAGTTCAGTAGTGCCTCTTTAAATATCTCAGGATCTTGTTTGGAAGTGATGGTAGAATAAAGTGAGAGATGGACAGTTGGATGGTTGCAGTAATGGGGTCGTTGCACCAGTCTGTTACAGTGAAGAAAGAGCTGAGCCGAAAGGCAAAGCTTTCCATTCATTACTCTACCTACATCCCAACCTTCACCTTTTGTCACAACATTTGGGTGGTGACTGAAAGAATGACATCGAGGACAAAAGCAGCTGAAATGAGCTTCCTTCGGAAGTTGTCTGGGTCTCCTTCCTAAACCTGCTGCCTCAGCTAAGCGGAAGAATGAATGGATAGAATGACAAGGTGGGAATAATTCTTGCTTCATTTAGGCTACGAAAAATATATGAACAAATCTAAAAGCACTAAATTTCTGCTAAATTACATGACTCTCCAACAGACTACATGTTGTAAAGAAAAAAATGTGAATGTTTAATCTGCACAACTCCTTTCAACTAATCTCAAAGAAGAGGAAAATACAGAAAGTTTCTTAACTAAAAAAACAAAGCAGTGAGACAGACGGGGAGTGGATTCAAACCAACATCAGAGGGTAGGCGAGGTCTACAAGAAAAATGAGGAACATGAATATAACTGAGGGCAAGGTCGTGAAGCATCTTAAGATTTATCACCAGACTTGCTGTTTATTTTAGATTTCGCAGAAAACCATCAGTGATAATGTATGACCAGCTCTGGTTAACAGCTCAGCATGCAGCTGTATTTTAGCCAATGATAGAAGGTGGTTAAATGAGTCGAAAGCAATAATTATCACATTTTATAGCTTCAAGTTGAGATTTCCTCTGCTTTAGTTAAATTCACATCATTATAACTAAGAACTTGAAGGTTTTTCCAATTATAATCCATAAAGTAAACAAAACACCAGACTAAATTCTATGAAGACGAATTGTGATGATTCTTAAGTTTTAGTCTAAAGAAAGCCGCCAGCAGACAATGAAGAATTAAAGTTTCCCACTACTCGGATGACACATTTAACCCTCACTGGACATGCAAAATTGTTATGGCTTTAAATCTCACATCCTTTCATTACTGTCTTGCTCCTTATCATTTTTCTGGGAACTTCTCATTCAGGATGACAGTGTGTTTGAATGTGAATGTGACTGATGTGATGTTTATCAGAAGAGTTATAGTTATTTGGGGTAAATCCATTAAACTGCAAGAACACAACTGCTCTGCTGATGGATATCTTTGTTTATAGAGGGTGTTTTGTGTAAAAGTACACAGCTTAAAGTGCATGGGTTTGGTAAAGTTGGTGAAATGCAAAACTAGTTTTGTAAGATTTCTTACATTGAATTTATATCTTTCTGCAGCGGGAAAAGAAACTCTTTATTTTGTCACCTGGCTGGTTAATGGCTAAACCAGCCAGGTGAAACAATTTTAAGTCTTCATATCTAAAATGTAAACTATTTAGATTTCTATGAAACACAAAAAGTTTAATTAACATGTAAATGCCAGTTTTCAGACATTTAACCTAAATTATCTAAAATAATCATGTTTCATAATGTCATTTCTGGAAAATATACAAATTTCTTTGATCCATTTTCACCTTCTCTGCCTGACATTGCTAACTAGTCAGTTTGAAGTATTCATTAATCTCGTGTGAAATAAGCCCCTTCTGGTTCCCCAGACCGTTTTGTGATCCATTCTTCATTTCTGTAACTCCAAATGTTGCTGTTGGTTAATGTTTTTATGAATCTCTTGTGTGAAAGATCTCTGTGCTGAAATGTTGTATTGCTGCAATACTGCCTTAAACAACTCCACTTACAAGCAGTATTTTAACAGTCACTCCGCCCTTATTTCATCCACATTGCTATCAAATTGTTGCAAAGCCAGTGGAATTCTGGGTAAACTGACACTCTTGTTTGCTTTAACTTTAAAAGCCCCTGAAAGTCAACATGACCCCCGCTGGGGCTTTCACCTTCAAACGAGCACTAACCACACAGATTTAAAAGCCTGGCTATGAAGCACACATTCAAAAGAATGATGATCTGACTTGAACCTGAATGTCAAACACGTTCAGCTGTCATTTTGACTTGTTGCCTTTTTATGGAGCCATTTAAAAACAACAGCGAAGACATGCAACATCCCCCACCAGATTCCTCATTCTCACGCAGATTAAATTACACCAACAAAGAGACATGTAGCTTTTAAAATGATCCCAATGTAAACTTGAGGTGTCTCTCCGTCTCATCAAGGGCTTACAGTGTCAATCAACCTGCCAGTCTCCTGAGCTAAAGACAACTGACGGCAGACAATAGAGGTCACTTTTAATCTCTCCAGTCTATCAGTCGTGTTGCAGTTTCTCCCTCCAGCCGGCTTCAGCCGTCATTAACGTCTATCTCTCTCTTCAGCTCTTCTTTCGTTTCTTGTCTTATTAAGTGTTATGAAAAGTGATAAACTGAAGGATCTGTGTGGTTTGGCTATGCTCCAGACCTCACTGCAGGAGCAGTTTGCATTGTTCCTCCTGCAGGGAATCATCTTGTCAGTTCTCACATCAAAGGAAAAGTCATAACCAAGATAACCAATCATCTGGTACTGGGAAAGAAAATCAGGAAAATTTTAAAAACAAACAAACAAAACAAACTTCCTCCATTTGAATCTTTTTTTTTTAGATGGTATATACATAACAACTCAAACAGCTCCATTATCTTTATGTATTGGTCAGTTGTATAGTGTTTCTGTTGAGCTCTTTTTGGCAAGAGATAATGTTTAAAACTAACTTATCTAACTGTAGGAGGAGACATCGGCAACTGCCCCCACTTCCAAAATCTTAAAAGCCAACATGATAAGCGAATGTTGACCTGTTGCAAGCGTGTGGGTAGGGTTTAATGTGCTAATCACAGCTCCATACTCGACAGACCACATTCATGCACAAAGAGGAGGACGGTTCCGATTCAAGGATAGCTTTCTACTCTGGGATAGTATTCTGCTGGATTAGCTCACACACTGTTTTCCCACATTTACCTCATTTGATTTAAAATGAGCAAATAATAAATAAATATAGTAAAATGATTCCCCAGGATGATAGAGTAAGATCTAAAATATATATGTTTTTACATTATAGGGTTAGAAAAACCTGAATCCTTAATGATTTGTGCAACTTGTCCACTTCTGACTGAAAGTGCCAACATTTTCCTCACATGTACCTCTACTTAAACTTTTACCCTGCTTCAGCAGCAAAAACAAGGAAACCTGAAGAGAAGGCTTTAGTTCCAGGGATTAGCCTCCTCTGCTGCTGTCAGCATCACATGACTTCTCCTCAAACGCTGAGATGCCAAGTAGTCAGACAGGAAAGCCATATTTCTCACTTTATTGTCTTTGTGAGGCTGCTTTTGCATTAAACTGCCTTACCAAAACTTCCCTCCCCTGCACGCTCATCCGTACGCAAGCTATTTTAAAGCACTTCATCTTTCTCCTGCTTCCTTTTGTCTCAGTTTTTCCTCTCTGTTTAAGTCTCTCCAACACTCGTCCTAGCTGTCCTTTGAACCTCACTGTGTTTTTCTATAAAAGGAAAAGTATGCTGGTAAGACAGTGGAGCTCGTAACAGTTAGAGAACAGACTGCCTGAACTGGACTCACAAGCTTTTCTGCATATGAAGAAATATTTATCCTGAAATCTTAACTGTTTACAATGTGAGAACTGCATGGGTGCACATGAGCATATTCAAGAATTCACTGTTAAACCCTAAACTTAGAGGACAAAAACTTTAACAACCATGATCTGCACTATTTTCTGACTTGTTATTCATAAAGCAATAAAATGAGAAAACATCAAGTTAATTAATCATTTCCAGAATTATAAACAGTTTGTGCCTTTGCAGCCGTTAATTTTCACATAATGTGGATTACATTTATAGTATAAATCCCCACCTCCATCCTCAGCCTCCAGGATTTCCTGCAGGTACTTGAAGGAGCCAGACTGTTTGGGCTCAGTGACCGGCTCCTCATAGTCCTGCAGCATCTTGTAGACATCTGACTGTGGGTCAAAGCCATTACGGCCCACGGGGGACTGTGTGGGAGGCTCTGGACTGCAGAGCACAAAAAAGGACAGTCAGTTTTACTGCAGATCAGTCTGTAGTACACACGAGATGGATTTGTCTTACGTTGAATAGAAGTGTTGGATGCACAGAAGGGGAATAGAGGTGTATACATGTAATTCCACAAGCATAAAGTCTTAATCAAAGCTACTTCACAACGTGACTCTACATGCTCATCCATCCATCAAATTATTTTCAACCCGGATTGGAAGCTTATCCCTTTCATTTGGCAGGTTTAAACTTTCAAACTTTGGAAGGATAAAGACTGGAGCTGCTGACAGATATGTTCAAATTTGGACACACTTAACAGCACATTTGTCTTCAAACTCCACTCCAGGAGTCAGTGTGTGCTACTACTACAGTAAAAGTGTGGCTGAGTGTGAAGCAGTGTGAAGTAGCAGTAATGAGTGTTTGAGGGGAAAATGAGTGACAGCAGGCAATAAAAAGTGTTAAAATTGTGTTTAACTACGTTTTTGTGCATGCTTCCAGGCCTAGTAAGGATTAACAGTCTAGTCCAGGGGAACTCCGGGAATGCCGGAAAAGATGTTCATCGGGAGAGTCGGCACACTTATTTACTGCCCGCTGGAGGGGATGCAAAAAACAAATGACTTTTCCAGTCTACATGGCTATCTGTGCAGGTGTGTCAGGAGGCATCCAACATGTATGTGTGTGTGTCTGCATCTGTTAAAAATGTTCTCTTAGGAGTAAGTACATGTACACACACCGACATCTGCAAAGTGTGATGTACTGCAGCTCTGTTTTGAAATAAAATCATACCTGGTGAGGTTTTAACAACAGAGAGTTTGATGGATTTTAGAACTTCCAGAGTCACTGGAGACATACTACTATTTCCTTGTGTAATTTTCTCACAGCACTGGTGTGCAATGGGGCTGATCTGGGAAACTCACGGAGAGATATTTTGAAAGTCGGTAAGCCTCAGCAATCTCTAGAGCTAAAAGCTACAGCGTATGGTTCACTGTAGTCTGTTTTTCCAGGTTTACAGCGAAAAAAAGCTGTGTTTTATATGGAGACGAACATAACAAAAGCTTTTTGTCACAGTGTCTAATAAACATCAGTCTAATTCTCTTCTGCTTTGTTGAAGTTGGTTAAAGTCTTTTGGTGAAGAAGAAAAAAAACTGAAAACAGTCATCCTCACAACAGGTAAATATTAATCCACCTATCCTGACAACCGTCTAACTTTTGGTCAAGTGTAGGTCTTGTTTATTTTTTCAATCCAGTCTTTACAGCTTTGGTCATCTCACCTGTGTGTGGCGCTGAGGCTGAGACCTCCCATCTTGCTCGGCAGAGATCTGTCTCCGTTGCTGCCATTGTGGGTGTAAAGCCCTGCTGGGTTGTTGTACTGAGCTTGATGCCCGGTTCCATTCCCGTATCCGTAGCTATGGCCGTTGTTGGGTCTGGAGTGTCCGTTATTCAGGTAAGTAGGCTGAGGAGCTTGAGGAGACTGAAGTTCAGGCGTGTACGAAGGCTTACGGCTGTTACTGCCGTACCCGCTGGTGATGGGACGGAAATTCTAGGAAAATAAATAAATAAAAAGACAAGTTTAAGCTAAATCTGACTTTTGAAGTTGAAATGTCTCCACGTTGTTGGTAAGGGGTGATGGGTCTGTTGCAGCAGGAGGGGACTGTTGTGTTTTGGCTCAGTAAGAAAGACAGCAGGAGTTAGTAAACAATCATGGTGGTGTCCTGACTTAGAAAACCACAGATGTTCAGAGACAGAAAGAATGAGGCTCATTCCTGCTTTTCCCTCTTTAATACCAGGGCTTATTAAGAAAGAGCTTACATTAGATTTCCAGCAGATGTTTCTGTCAAAACAAACTTACTTGTGTGGGCTAAACATTCTCATTCTTACCTGGCTACTACTTTGAACAGAGAAGTTTATAGTTACTGACAGAGCTCAGACACTGGATACAGAATTTTTAGGCTTTTGCTGGAACTGTATGGAAGAATCTGCAGGAAAGATGAGTTAAACACATACATTACTCCACTGTATGCTCAGTAAATAAGAGTATCTGTGATGGGGTCAACACCCTCTTCGTGCATCTGCAGAAATGGTACGGAGACATCATCGAGACGCTCTGTGTTTACTGCAACACTGCAGAGATAACGCTCCCCAGCAGCCTGGTTCAGCTGTCTCAGAGACTGAACTGCACAGATAAAGTTTTATTGCACCGCTTTCGCTGATGTCACCACTTCTGATAGTGTTTAAGGGGTTTGAATTTCAGACATAGCCAATAGTTTTGAATGACTGAACAGGGCTGCACATTATCATTGCTTCAGACTATAAACATTTCAGCTGAGATAGAGCAGCTTGTTTACAAGTTCAGCCAGTGCAGCAGGATGGGAGACAGACTTTTGTAGATATGAGCCACTGGACTGAGTGTGTGTGTGTGTATTTTGGGCTAGTTTATAGTGCCGTAGCCGCAGGTGGTGGAGGTTCACAGCCTCTTTAGGCAGGACCCCTGTCATTTCAGCTGATGGATCTGCTGGATGTCATACTGTCCTCAGCCCTTGCCTGGACCACACACACTCACACACAGACAGGTCTTCCTTAATCAGCACTTTTGAATGTGTTTGACTCTTCTTAACACAAGCAAGCCCACATCTTGGAATTGGAAAAAGTGCTCCATCATTGACCTGCATACTGTTGTTAAAACAAACAACTTTCAAAAAGAAGTATAAAACCACCTACTGTCTCCCCCAACACCTCTGACCATAAAGATGGATGAACTCAGAAACAACTAGCAGATAGCCTTTCATGTTCAAAGCTAATGTTATCAGACAAGTTAAAACCAGATTCCCACAAAAGAATAAAACAGGCCCAACCAGATTCCACTAATCTTTAGTCGTCTTTGCACAAACGGTCGACCTCGAGGGAATTTTTTACAGTTTAACTCAACCTGCATGTTTTGTAAATCATAAAAAACATGAGCAAGAATAGTTTTATTTTAAAAGTGAGGCGGGTGAAGAAAGAGGAAATCTAAAATTAAAATCACATTCAATTTAAATTGGACAAAACTGATAACATTTATTGAGGTCAGCTGAAAAATCTGGCCCTGCCATTGGTTTTGGGATGCCCACCAGAACATTCTTTATGATCAACTCATTACTTACAATCTCTCCTTTCTTCCTGAACACCTCCCTCCTTTCAGAACATTTTATAACATCTTTAACATCTATATATATAACATCTTTTTATATAACTTTAATTTCACATGATTTTTTTCTCCTCCGTCTGCTGCCTTCAAGTGCTGCTGTATTTCGTCCCTTAATTCCTGTTAGATCTTTTAATTTCCTGAGAACATACCCATAACTGAGGGAGAAATTCTGCAAAAACAAATTACTGCCTATACATGACTTTGTAGTTCTTAGCATTCATTTCTCATATCTAGACAAGAGCTTAATCTTCCGATAACAATCAGAACAATAACTGACGCCATCAGACAAGCTCATTCATGCCTGTGCTCACAGAATAACAACAACTACTGCAGGGAAATCTGTGGCAAGTGATTCTGTTACACAATCCTGCTGCAGATTGATACCACCTCACAATTACAGATACAATCTATACAAACATAACAAGAAAGAATCAGATAATCCTTGGTTAACATATCAAGTGAAGTATATAAAAGAGAGACAAAGAACCTCGAAAATGACCAAGAAAGATTAATAAAAGAAATTCTGCTTGTATAATCCTTATAAATTCTTCACAGATAAGCAGCAACATTTGACGTATTGTATCCTTCTGACCTTGTAATGGAAAGAAGAGGCGGAAAAGGTGGAAGTCTTTTCATTAAGTTTAAGAGCAGTCCTGTGGCGAAGAAGCACCAGTTATGTTTATACATTAAAGACTTGAAGGAACATCAATGTCATTGCAAAAAAAGTTGTAAGCTTTTATGTCGGTTTGAAAAGTTTAATGCAAAACATAATTAACTTTGGAGATGTGCAAACAGAGATAGTGACCAGCCCAGATGTCCCTGGCCCATTTCTGTTGAATAAAGCTGCTGGCAGCAAAATATATCACCTGTTCTCCCTAAATAATACTGTTTTGTTAAGAATAGTTGTAATAGTTTGACTAGAAGAAGGAAAGAAATGTAGGAGAGCACATTCTGCAACATTACAGTAAATCCACTGAGCTACATACAACCAGTACCATGGCCACAAGAATTCCAACATGTAAGACTTATGAAACAGAGCAATTATTTATATCTTCACTGCCCTTTTCCTAAAACTGTACACACATAAAAATGCCCAAAACCTAAAAAAAAATATCTTGTGTGTAGTCAGAAGCACATACATGTAGGTTTTTACCAGTTTTCACCCTTACACACCTGTCTGAGATGCTGTGACCATCTGTTTTGAGTGAGCTTAATCCCCCCTCCCCACCACCACCGACACTCTTTCTGCTCTGGCTGTGCATGTCTGCTCCGCAGACAATTGCTTTAAATGGATGGTAGATTTATAAGGCAGCACATCTGGTGCTCACCTTATAAAAATGCCAGTTTGGTAACATTCAGGTTCTGTAAGGGCTTTCAAGTTTCTGTAACGGTGCAGTGGTTCATTTTCTTTAAATTGCACTAATCAGTTTTGAGCCAACTGCCTCGTTAAAAAGATTTATTCTTCCATTTCATGACTGGACCGCATGGCTTAATGGGTTTTTTTGTGTTAAGGTGACAGTCACCTAAATGAAAGTGAAAACCTGATCACCCCAAGTAACCTAATGTTGTTTCCTAATGTGGTCAAAACAGTTGAAAATTAATAAGGAGCAACTAAAATCAGCTCAACATAACAACATAACAAGTGGTGTGTTTAAAGTATGCTCTCATTACTCTCTCTTGAGAATGAATACACTTTCATTTTCTCCTGCATCTTGACTGCATTCCTATCGGCTCAGAGGAAGAAAAGCTAAAGGACTGATGTAGAAATGAGGAAAAGAGCCAATAGCAGCAACAATTTATGAGAACCAGAATTGTCTATCACTCATAAATCCAGACAGCCATCTACTTTCACTGACCTGCTCTTCTGTGGTAGCCAAGCATGGCTCAGGAAGACTGGCAATGTATGAGAGAATGTATTTGTCATTGTACATATGTGGATTCACCTTTATTTGCACTTTTTCCCCCAGATCTGGGTTTTTAACATCAGTGTTTTTAACTGAGATGTATGGAGGTTCTCCTTTCATTAACCTGACTTAAAGTTATTCTGACTGATAAGTACTTGAGTGGGAGACGACAGTACCTCAGTCCACAACTATAATTTGGCCAAAAAGCGGTAGACAGATGAGGGGAGGAAGGGTTGCGGAGGGGAGGAAAAGGTGGAGGACCTTAATTGAAATCATATGTCAGTCTTTAACTGAGGACTGAGACCTCAGCCTGTTTGCCTCACCAGACACACATACAAGCTCATGATAATACACTCACACATGCACACCACTTCCTCCTCTGCAGCATGGTTTAATCCCTCTGGACATTCAAAATTAAGCTTTTCACATGGTGCTCTGCACCACTAACCAAACACAAACCAGCTCTTTACAGTTGCCTAGGGCCTGGCTCTGGGTGCCTCGCTGGGAGCAAAGACAGACGGGCCAGAGAGGAGGTGGCAGAGGGCAAAAGTGGACTGCTGGTGTTGTGGGGGGAGGTTAAAGCAGATGAATGTTGGGCTCTAGTGCATGAAAAATGTATTTTGACCAGTTTCTACTATGAAATTAATCACACTTCCACACTGATGTGAAGTACACACCGAGCAGGACCTTTTTAGGTGCGAAGCAATAATTAGGCATCTGTAGAAAATATTTGTGGATAGCTTTTATTTTTAACTGCTGCATGATAAAAACGTTGTGGTATAGCCATTAATAATAACCTGGCTTATTTTACTGTTAGCAATAATACATAAAACACTTTTTATAAAAAAAAAACTGACAGTTTAGTTATTTTAAAATATACATTTTCACTTTGTAAAAATGTTAATGTTTTTGTATGTTACCAAGCAGTTATGCTGGTTTCTAAAAGGCCAAAAATTCTCCTTCATTCACTGAATTTCTGTTTTATTATTGCTTGAAAAACACTTTAAGAGATGTTCTACCAGACTTTCTATCACCATGTTCCCTCCAAGCAGAGATCTGGTCTGGTCTTGACTTTAGAAAATGGTTAACCATTGGCTGTAGGTAAATATGATGCTGTACTGTATTTGTCATGATCATGGGCTGTGTTTATGTCATGATCATGTATGTCGTTTTTTAGTTATGTTTTTGGTTTATAGTTCTGGTTTTTGTCATGTTTAGTTTCTACTTTAAGATCATGGTTTTGGTTGTGGGTTTTGTCATATTAAGGTAGTTTTTCCCTCATGTGCTCTGTTTCTGTTCCTGGCTCATTAACTCACCTGGTTTGATTTTGATTCACTTCACCTGTTTTCAATTTGTTCCTCTGTGTATATATACCCCATAGTTTTCAGATTGCCCTTGTCAGATCCTTATGTGGTATACTCCCTGTCATGTGTGGTTCCTTGCCTTGGATCTTGGCAATAAACCATTTTACCTGCACCGATCCTGCCTGACTGTCTGCATTTGGGTCCTCACTTCCGCCACCACACGTTACAGTATTATGTTGTTCCTTCTATAGACAAGCTGCTCAATGACAGGAATTATCACTTAGTCAGATGAAATGTCAAAATAAACAGAACAGTATCAGAAAAAGTATTAAACACACGGAAATCTTCTAGAGTTGATTGAGCCTGAACAGGTGCAACCTCTGAGCCGTGCTTGAGTGAGTCTGACAACCAAGCAGAGCAGGAAATGCTCCTTAAAGAAACCCAGAGACCGATTTGGAGATTTCTGGGGGTTAGTGGCTGATTTGTGAACACAAACAACTAAATAAGAGGGGTCGCAGCTCTGTGATCTACAAGGTTAAAGCCTAAATGGTTTGCTGGAGTTTGATTTCAACCTTTGGATAACAGTATACAGTCAGAGGTTTTAAGCTGAACATTTTAATGAGTTTTCCCAAGTATAAACACACATCTTTTACAACTTTGAACTCTGTTGTTCTTAAAAGACAACTGTTTCCTAATGACCGATGCTGGAAAACGACTGCCTTGTTCCATTCATAAAACAAATATGTGTCACGCACACATTTTGTTTTAAAAGTAAAATTCAGTTTCAAGCCAAGAAGAATTATGGTCTACAAGTCATGCAAGGACTCCATCTGTCAGCTCCTATTAATGTTAGTTTGGAGAATTCGCATTCAGTTGCCAACTCCTGGGTCCAGACTGGAAGTTTCGAGTGACGTCCAATCCAGACCTCTCAGCTTCCGCATTGTGAGGCCTTCATTCTTTCCACAGGACCACTGAGCTCAGCCAGTATAGCCATCTCTGTAATAATGGGCTGGCTGCCACAAATGGCATCTTGACACTGTGTGCCAAAGAAAATTCTGTTTGACTTGAACACTGAATGTAGACCCACTGTGTAATTTAAAGGGAAGGAATTTTTAAAAGCTGAAACGTCAGTAGCTGATGGTATTACTTTACTGGTGCACGGAAAAGTTCCAAGAAAAAAACTAACAGCCAAATGGTAAATGCAGATGTAAGGTGAGATAAACTTATGAAACTGGGAGGCATTTTCTCTTAAAGATTGTCCCTCAGTGGCATACAGAGATGTGGAAATTTGCATGTTAGTGAATTCAAGACAGCCAGTGCCCTGCACATTCACAGAATTACTTAGATTTGGCTTTATTAACTATAAACATGAAAGGACTATGACATAATTCTGCTTATAATGGGTTTATTATTTGATGCAGAAAAACCCAGAAACAATAAACAATTGTGTTGTTAAGAGGAAATACTGTTGACATTGTATGTAAATAGTTGAGAAGTAATTTAAAGTCTTAATATTGCTGCACAAAATCTGATTAAAACATTGCTGCAGCATTTTGTCACTTATTCCATTAAAGCTCCTTTATCTGATTGGTCAGCATTAGCCACTCAGCAGATATCATGCAAATGTGATTCATGTGGATGTAGATAAGTGAGGGGAGAAAAAATAGACTTCAAACATTTTGATGCTGTGCTGAAGCTTCTCAGAAAGAGGATAACTCTGGTTGGAAGTTATATTAGAGCAATATCAAGGCTTGTTTTTCCTGAGCACCAGCACCTGCTCCCAATAAGCAGAGTGTTTGCAGCGGCTTTGTAGAAAAATGCTGGACACAGCATCTTATTTTAGAATGTGCTGCAGTTTTAGTAAGGCAGCTCTGACTGGTTCAAGTGGAAAACTTCTAAAGTTTTCACCTTTGTTTCCAAGTAATCACACATATGGGCTGATTACCTGGGAAAATCGACTACCTATCCTAGCTGGATGGAATCTGTGGAGTGTGGACAGTGTGGATACTAATTGTCGCTAGTGATGATGAAACATAATTTAGAGACAACAATTTGTGTTAAAATTAAGATTGGCAGGCTTTTCTGTATATGTATGAGCATACTCTATTTCTATATAAGCATACAGATGCTCTGCAGGGCTCAGTCTTACAACTAGTTGTGTTTTGTGGATGTTACTGCCAACCCTGTAAAAGAAAAATCAAAGACATCATCCCTTGTTTAACCTGAAGTAGGCTCCTAAGATGATACTCCTCCAATGATGATATTTCTCCTATACAACTACGGCTGTCAGAATGGTTGACAATAAGAGCATAAGCAAAGAATATTTCTTGTCAAATATTGTTGCCATAGAAAATAAGAAAGCCCTGCTTCAGCACTCTTTTTTGATGAATTTAAGAAGGAAATCCTCTCAAGTCTCTGCCAACTCCAAGTCACTTAAGGATCAGAAAACACCCCAAAACATATCATATCCTCTAAGAAAAAACTCTTTTCAAAGTAACACATGCAATTTACCCTGGCCTGCTTAGTACATCTTATCATTGCTTCATCATTACCACCTCTCTTTATTACAACTGTTCTTTTTCAGGAAGCTGTGTATGATGTCCGGTAACCAGCAGTCATCCTTGCCAAGAATGAGCAAATTTCCTTGCAAACACATCATACGCTTATTGAATTTCCCATACTACTAAAAGCAACAATCTACACATCTCTACAGTAACAGTCATATCACACAACAACATTCAGTCATATGATTGCTTGGTGTATGGCCAAAAATACAGCATTTCCTCTTAGACTTTTATGAGAATCTCCCTTGTTCCCAAGGTGAAAGGAAACACCTCATAGCTTCCATGTCTCACTTCCTGCTCAGTAGCAAATTCCCACAAGTCAGACTGGAATTTCCAACTTAGCCGGTTGGTTAAATAAAGGAAAGCACTAAAAGATGCTGATTAAAGTGCATTGCTTCAGCATGAATCCTGATGGTGCAGGTCAGGTGACATGGTGAATGTAAGGCTCAATGGACAGACAAGTTCCTTTGAGTCTTTGCAAGCACAGCCAGTAACAGCACTGTCAATCACATCCTGCAATTTGATTCAGTTAATTTCAAATAATACTGTCCAAACTGGCTCATAACTCAAGAAAGTATGGGCCAAATGTATCGCATCACACTGTTTGTGATGTGGCCGAGGCCATGGCGCATATACGGTTTTCACAATATCCCAGGAACAATCATTCATTGTGATATGTTCAAGCTGCATCTGAAAACAGCAGGAAACAAGGAAAAAGAGAGCTCTGCGCTCTTTTATGTAACCCCAGGGAGCGGATGTTTCCCCTGTTCATGCTAAGAAGAATCCATCTGAGCGTGACGCTGAAGTGGCCCTGACTTGGTGGTTTCCAGCTGCCCGTGTTCACTTTGTTAAATGAGACGCCAGAGAGCATTTTTAGACTTCAGTGAAAGAGAAAGGAAGGACTGGATAAGATGTTACAGACAGGAGAGAGGAGAGGATTTGTTGCACTTATATTACCCACATGAAAAGCCTTTTCTGTCATGCTTGTCTTTGTTTGCAGAAACTGTTGTATTTGACAAACCTGTTTACTCAGGTTTGGTATTTTCTCGTACTACAAAGAGTGCAAAGAGTGCATGGAATCCAGATTCTGGTAGACGGTGGGCCACAATCTCTGACACTGTCCTCACCACCCGGGTTAAGTTCCTCGTGTCCTGTGCTGTGCAGCTGCCATACTACACCGTCACATTGAGACACAGGATCCTCTCAATGGTGGCTCTGTAAAAGTACATGAGCAGCTGAGAAGAGAGTCTGTTCGCTTCAACTTCCTGAGAAAGAAGAGCCTTTGCTGGGAGTTCTTCACCAGGTGTGAAATGTTCACAGTCCAGGAGAGGTTAGAGGAAATGCGGATGCCCAGGAACTTATTGCTGTCCACACGCTCCAATGCTTCTCTGTGTATGCAAAGAGGAGCGTGATTAGTCTTCCTGGACCTCCTGTAATCTACTATGACCTCCCCTGTCGTGTTGGTTTTAGGGACTAGGTTGTTATTGGAACACCATTTTGTGAGACTCTGGAACTCTTCTCTGTAGTGGGTCTCATCATTGTTGGAATGAGACCCACAATGGTGGGCTAAGCTAAGTCCACAAATAGCACCCTAACATAGGTGTTGCTGACAGGGGAGTCAGGGCCATGTTAAGTGCTATCGAGACAGCATCCTCTGTAGAACGGTTCTCCCTGCAGGCAAATTGCAGGCTGTCCAGGCCGGCAGGGATGGCATATTTGATGTGCTTTAGGAGGATCCGCTCGAAACACTTCATGATGATGATGACTGGGGTAAGAGCGAGGGGGCAGTAATCACTGAGGCAATAATGGTTGTTTTTTGGGCACAGGCATAATGATGGAGGACTTCAGGCAGACAGGAACTGTGGAAAGCTGCAGAGACAGGTTGAAGATGTCCAGAAAAACTTTTGCCAGTTGGCCCAGTCTGTGTGCTCAAAGCAGTCCTATAAGGTTGAGGAGGCCTCCTCAGTCCAAATCTGAATGGTTCTGGTGGTGGGTTTGGTCCTGCAGATCAGAGGTATGTAGGCAGGGATCAACTCCACAGAAATATGATCTGACAACTCGAGGTGAGGAGCAGCTGCAGCTTTGTATGCTCCTGGAATTTTACAATACACCTGGTCCAATTTATTTAAGTCTCTTGTTGGAAAAGTGTATGAATTTGTTGAATTTGGGGAGGACAGATTTTAATTCCATGTGGTTAACATCCTCAGCCACAGTCACAGCTGCCTCTGTATTAGCGTTCATCTGCCCGGTGATAAGGCAGAACAGCTCCTCCAGCGCTAGCTTAGCATTAGCTTGCGGTGTACGTAGGCCGCTATGATCACAACCAAGTCGAGTTCTCTAACCAGTTTAAACGGTCTGCACTTCACTGCCAGATATTCCAGGTTGGGAGAGCGGAAGGTTCCAATAATGTTAGTAGCTGTACACCACGAACTGTGAATGTACAGCGCCAAACCTCCGCCCATGGTCTTATCCAAAGCTGCAGTCCAGTCAGCACAGAACAGAGAATACCCCGCTAGCTCCACAGTTTCTCCAGCCATGTCTCGGTGAAGATTGCCACACAGCTGTCAGTCTTACTTGAGACGATCCTCTGACGAATTTAGTCCAGTTCGTTGACAAAAGACAAGGCATTGGCAAGGAGGAGACTGCATGGGCAGAGCCAGTCTGTTTGGGTTAGCTTGTAGCTAAGCATATAGCCTGCTCTGCTTGCCCTGCTTTTGTTTACGTTGTCTCCTCCGTCTCCTGGGCCGTAGAACTGGTGAGGGTCACTGTGGCCTGCTGCAGTTTGGGTGGAATAATATCTGGATTTGGCAATGCAGAAAAACTGTATTTCTGCCAATGTGCTATCTATCTATCTATCTATCTATCTATCTATCTATCTATCTATCTATCTATCTATCTATCAATCAATCAATCAATCAATCAATCAATCAATCAATCAATCAATCAATCAATCAATCAATCAATCAATCAATCAATCAATCAATCAATCAATCAATCAATCAATAAATAAATCACCAAACTAAACTTATTGACTGGTTATTGCAGAGTAAAAGTCCCTGAGAAGCTGCCAACATCCCTGCTGAGAAAATGGTAGGATATAAACAATGAGCAGCTGTTATGAATTATGCTGAATGGAATATTTTTTCCTAAAATGTGGTAAAATAATGTGATTCCTGAATCATGAAAATGATGTAGCTTCCTTTACTTACATCTCACTCTCAAAGCATTACTTTCTTGTACTATGCATGATTCTTACTAGTGGGTGTGGACAGATAGATTTCATCTCTGCTTGGGGCATTCCATCACACCTAATATCTCAATCCACAATACATGACAAATAGACATCTCTCACATATCTAAGGCACAATATCCTCATTGTCTATTTCCATCCCACGGTCTCCATACTCACAGCATATGCGCACACTTGCTTACACACAGCACACACATACACACACATCCTTTTCTTTGTGCTCTGAAACACACTAGCCTGCCAGAGATGGAAAACTTGGAAATGATCATCTGCTCAAGTTCATCATGCTTTGAATATCCTTTTGGCAGCCGGTACATTTGGAGAACAATCAAGAGAGTGTTCCAGTGAACAGTGGGATGCATTATCTAAATTATAATTAAAGAAATGAAAGTGTACATGCAACTTACAGCTTGAATTTTGGGCCGTTTCCATAGTTTCTGTCTACGATACAAACAAACCAAGAAGACTTGAGTCGCACAGCTACCGGACTGTAGTTTGAGTTCATGACCTGAGATGGACTTCGCTTCTCCTGCAGCTGATATGAAGACCTGCATAAAGGCTCATTTGTGCTCTCTTGATGTACGTAAATAGGTATGTCCATTTCAAACGTCACTATCATCATACTCTTTCTCGCCTTTTATGTTGTAATGTTACTAAGCATTTCATCCACTAGAGGGCAGTGCAGAGTTCAAAGTTCACCTCCAAGTTCATAGTGGAGGAGACCAAAATGATCTACAATCTCCATTATAATCTACAATCTCTATAATCTCTTTCTTCTCAGAAAGAGACATGAGGCAAAGCAGTAAACAGTGATGGTCTGTACCCTCATCAAATACATCCCAATTTCTTCTTTCTTGTTCCTTTCGAGGGTCGCACGTCAGCTGTACTGCTCAACACTGCCCCCTCAGTTTCTAGTTGTACTACTACGTTTGCTATGTCCAGCTGTGGATCACATTACAACAGTGGTTCTTAAATTGGGGGGCAGGTCCCCCTGTGGGGGTGCAGCAACATCACAAAGGGTTGCATGGGATTGAGAAAAATGTAGCAGAGGAATTAATGTTTTGACAACTTGGATTCTTGGAAACATTCTGGTCCACACTTCAAACCACTTGGTGGCAGTAAGGTACCAATTTGTTTTTGCCAACCGGCAAAAAATATAAAGACGATATCAAGGTTTACTGAACGCATCAAAGGGAGAAAAGGAAGGCGAGAGATATGAGAAACAGGTAAGTGGGATAAAAGAGGGCAGATCTTGGTTTAACAGTAAATGTGTTCCTTATTACATCTCCCTCACGTCTGTGATGTTATAACCATAGTAACAGTAACAACATAGTTATAAGTTTATATATACAGTTTATATATATATATATATATATATATTTCTCCAAAGGGGGGCCATGGTTGAAAAAGTTTGAGGACCGCTGCATTCATTATTCACATGTAAATGATGCAGAAGATGGATGAAAGGCACCATTTCCACCTTTAAGAGTAGAGCTTAAATTGACCTTTAGATGTTTGTGCGCACCACAGTATTTTAGCATTATATTAGACAGGAGAACTTTGACACTGATTAACCACCACTATGATACCTCTCCTAAGGTGGCATGTTCTTATCTGCATCATTAAATGTGTACCCATAACTGATATGGACCCTTTCATAGGTGGATATGTCAGACTTACAGGCCGAAAACCAGAAATATTTTTTTAGACTTCACAACTTAGAGACAGGTCATCTAGTAAATTGGTTTTCATGAGCCAACTACCTTCTCTATTAAGTTTTTTCCCGTTGGCTGATGTTTCATATCAGTAGTTTTCCACCGGGTTCTGACCACAATCCTACTGAAACTGTGTGTTGGCACTGTAAGAAATCCAGGCAGATGAGTTGACAGTGCCTTACTGAGTGCAAATTTAAATCTAAAACAGTCAGGCCTTGTGATTAGGGAAATCCAGGGTAAACAGTGGTTACCTGTGAGTCAGGCTCCATGTAAGGGCTTGTCTTGCCGTCTTCGCAAACTGCTGGCGACCACACTCTGTCTCCGGAAACCGATCTGAAAGACAATACCCATGAGAGGAGAGAAAAGTCCGATAAATCTTGTGCCATCTAACACCCTGGCGCTGAAGCGTGTCATCGTTTCTGCCGAAAGGGATGGATTTTACTTTTGCTGACATTTTTCCATAGAAGGCTTTCTGTTTTAAACATAATTATTCCAGAGTGTGAATGTCTCTGAGAAAACCACAAAAAAAGTGAAAGTAGACACTGTCTACTTTAATCCTTGTGGACCTACTGCAAACTGGGAAAGATGATGACTTAAGCTTCAATAAGCTTCATCCCATAAATGCTATCTAATATTAGCAAAACTGTCCTGTTTTGGAGCAAATTAATCACATTCTGAGCTAAAGCATGTGCATGTATGAGTTTCAGCTTTGGAATTGGATAAAACTACTTTCTACACTCCAAGAAACACAATGATAAAGTCATCATTATACTAAAACTCCAGCGTGTGAACCATCACTGGAAAAACAAACCATCTTCTGGGCCATGAATATTTCAAAATTTGTGATAACTTAATTACTGGTATCAGAGGCTTTTCTGCTCCTGGTGAGATTAATAGTAATTGACTCCAGTTGCGTACACTTGCAAAAGAGTACATAAGTTACTGACTGGCAGCCATGATAAAAGATATTATTTATAGTGCTACTGAACGAGCCCGCTGTGTACATATAAACAGGTGTCCACATAATTCACTTCTTCCTTTAATAAAGCATAAAGAATGCAATTCACACACAGTTCACTTGCAATGCTATTTCACTGTCAAGTTGCATGTTTAAATAAAAGCAGTTTTTATGTTTAAAGTGAAGATCGGAGAAGGATACTTGGTTCAGCTAGCTTTTGCTGCTATAGTATTGCGTACTTAAAGAATCATTTCCCTATAGAGTAGAGCCAGGATATAAGCATGTATCCATGCTTTTCTTTATCCTCCTCCCATCTTTTCACACACCTCTATCAAAAGGAACAAAACTTGAGTGTGTGCACGTATTTGTCAGTCTTGCATGGGATAGAAGAGTTGCTGTCTAAAAGAGGTGATGTCATTGGGCTGCAGCTGGCACAGTGTTGGCAAAGCTGAGGCAATGCTTCAGATATGAACTATGGAGGTGTTGCAATCAAGGACGCTCTTATGAGGCGCCGAGTGTCTGAGTGGATGAGCAAAAGCTACAGAGCTGCGTAGGATGAAGGCTCCCTCCCTTCCACAAGTTCCTCCATGATTCAGGGACAAAAAGCCTTCATGTTTTCTCAGATTGTTTGGAGGTTGTTTGGTTGCAGTGGTTACCACACAAACAGCCCATTGAAAGGAGTGAAAGTTCAGACTCAACTGACATTTTGGTAATGCAAATAAAAAATTGTGGAAATGAACGTCCGTCTACGATAATGGGGTTTTGAACTCTGGAAACAGTGAGAGACAGACTAGTTTAGGGATTTACACTCGAAAACTGTTGTGCTCATTATAATGGATATCAGGCTAAAGAGGGATGCCACGTATGTTGCTGAAATCTTAAAATCCACTTGGAACTAAAAAGCTCCACAGCTGGACTGGCTGTGATTTCAGTTATTAAGCTGGACTTTTCCAGTTTAACACAGACTGACAGATATAACGTGGCTAATTTTCTGGTGGACTGTAAACTGTTTTGGGCGATTTTGGAGAACAAATAACCATAGCAAAAACAATCTCATGCACACAAACTTGAGTAGGGACAATGCATTGTAGAGTTAAAGTATTTTAAATGTGTGAAGGATTACATAGGATCTGTTCATTTTCTATAAAACTCTTTCCATCTTTCCACTTGTGTGTCTGCATGTGTAACTCAAGGAGAAATTCAGCCTGAATGAAAGACTGCAGCCAGAAAAACCTAGAGTTGCTGAGGTGAGGTTGCTGGAAACTATATGGTTTCTATTAAAATCTAATTTCTTAAAAAAAGATTGATCTACTCTAATAGTTATTCCAAATCTGCTCACTCTATCTCCAGAGAAGTCCTTTAGTGCTAAATAAGATTTAAAAACAGGAAATTAAAAGTTGGCATAATCTGAAAAATGCAAAAACAAAAGTGTAAAAAGTAGATATTTAAATGGTTTAGACTAAATGTGATAAGAACAAAAACAAATAAAAGAAAAAAAATAGTGAAAGGAAATAGGGAGGTGAAAACAGGACAAAAAGAAGGTCATCAGAATGATTTAGTCTATCCTTTCCTTTGGTCATATTTTCCCTTGCCTGACCTTGCCCCGCAAAAGTTTAATTTCCTGATTGGGGAGATCTGGTTTTTAGAGTGGTGAATAAGTTTACTTTGGCTGCCCAGGATCGCCATGAGACAGAAGGCTGAATAACAACAACCTGAAAATTAAGAAGCGGCTGATCATTGATCGTTTCAGGGTTTACTCAAGAGTCTTGCTTCAATTTCACTTTTATCAAACTCATCTGGAAAAAAAAGGGAATGTTTTTAGTTACATTAGCCACCACGGCAGCTGCTCCCTTGTCATTTAGTAATGTAAGAGTTGAAGTTTTGTCGCCCTAGGAAGAAAGAGGAGACAGCAAATGTTAAAACAGCAGTAATAATGGACTCATTTGCGGACCACAGGGGGTCACTTGGAAAAATCTGCCTGCGGGTGATGACAAGATCAGAGAAGGGGGGGGGGGGGGACCCACCTTTTAGAAATACAGCCTCACATGCCTTTGACGTTGCACTCATAACCACAAAAAGAGTCCTTGGGGGAGTGTGAGAGGAATGCTGAGATTAAGGGAGAAGAAGGCAGCAATGTTAGAAGTGTAGGGATATGGGTAAGCCGCTTCCTTTGGAGGTTTCTCTTCATTTCTGACCCAGCTGGAGTCCTGGGCTCCTTTGGTCTCTTGCAGTTTCATGCATAATTCCTCAGCTGTGACTCACAGGTCGTGGAGTCGAGGCGAGTCAGCAGGGGCAAATCCTCCACCAAAGGGATTTAACTCCATCTCTCCGACTCCTCCCAGACCCTCAGCCCTCTTTCTTGTTTTAGTTTCACTCTTTAGATGATGATCAGATTTATATAACATCTACTCATACTTTATGTATTATACATCACCTAAATCCAGGATCTTAGATTTATATCCCATTATTGTATTTAATGTCTTTAGGCCAGTTGCAGCCAATAAGTGAACTATCAGAGATATTTGTTACCCCATTAAATATGAAAACTCCAAATAAAGCACAAGTTTGCTTTAATGAACCTCCAAAATCTTCTTTTTGCCAACCTAACAAAAAAAAAAAAATGCAATTTTTAGATGCTCGACTGCTTCTGTGTAAAGGAGTGAAAACTCTTTCCAGCGAGGCCTGTGAATAATTTTGAATAACCAGGGATCTTTTGGAAAGAGGCTGTTTAGCAAATCATTTCCTATCGTTTTGAGAAAATTCAATTGTACCCAGTTGTACTTAATCTAAACCATGCTGATGACAGAACTAAAGACATGCTTGTTAATTGACCTTAAAAGCTCTAAACCACCAAATGCAATTTAAATTAGGACAAAAAGATTGCCCAATATTTGTCAATCTTTCTTTAAGCCTACAAGAACAAACCATGAAATCTGAGTGAAACACAGCGCAGGCATCATGAATCATTTCTTAGTACATGTAACTGGCCGCTCCAGCACAACTCTTTCCTAGCAGGCTGACCAGCGGTGGAAACATGCATCCTCCAGCCGCCATCATCTGTCTCTTTAGGCATCTAATGCAGCTACATGGCGCTCTTTTAAACAGCTCTGACAGATAATGGAGGACTGCAGGGAAATTAAGGCACCATGGATGGGACGGAAAGGAAAAAACGATGAAGAGAAGATATGAAAAGAAATTTGTGAGGTGGGATTTAGGTTTGGAGAGAAGAACGGGGCATGTGGAGGTCATGGACAAAGTGTCTGTGGAGAACAAGGAGAGATGGAGGGTGCTTTGCTCTACAGCTGGTTCATGCATGCAGATGTCTGAGAATATACAAATGGGGCAGACATGACACTTTCCAGTATGGTCCTTGTGTGTGTGTCCAAGGCCTCCAACACTACGCTGAACTTGGACACAATGTGAGACAAAGCAGATCTATTCGAACACAAAGGGGGAGGTCTGCATCAACAGGAAAACATGATGGAAAACCAAAACCTCTGTTCAAATCCCCCCCCCCCCGTCCATGTCTTCCTGTCTTTCATCCTAAATTCTGCTTTCTTTTTCTCACCACTTTACATGTATCATTCACTTTTTAGACTTTCCTCTGACCTAACCGGAGCCAGTAAGGCTGGGAATGGGACAGCTGAATATGAGACTGCTTGTTTAGATTTAGGCAACAAAACAACTTGTTTAGGTTGAGGAAATCATCATGCTTCAGATTCCAATAGGCTCATTTAACAATCAAAAGGTTAGAAAATGACAAGTCTTGCTCTAAGAACATGGCAAAGAACGTGTTAATATGTCCCAATTTGATGTTACACTTTGTACCATTGGCACCAAGTAGCTGTTAAGACGTTTTAATGCGAGACTGGGCAGCACGACTCAGCATGAGAAGGAGGCAAACATCTTAGCAGATCAGACAAAGTACCCTAAATGTACTAAATAAAGCATTTGGAAAATGTAAGAAATCAAAATATGTAACAAAACTGGAATAGACAAAGCAGCTGATAAAAATAAATTTTCATTTCATGTAGTTTAAATGGAATTTTCCTTTAATGACATGACAAAATATAAAAAACTATACAAACAACTAAAGATGCCAGCCCATTTTTCATTGTGTATCTTTATGTCTTACTCAGCTTTCATGAGTTTCCCAAGGCACATAACCAGAAATCCCCCGATGCTGAACGCCTTTAAAAATGCTCCATAATAGAAATTATGAAAAATGTGGGTTATGAAAGTTATAGATGAGGACGCATTACAAAGAAACATTCTTGTGTTACACAAGACCTCAAGCGTAGAAGCATCCAGCGTGCTGTAATTTTGGTTCACAGCAGACGCGTAGACTCATATATTTGTTGATGGGCTGCCACACAAAATTACAGGTCTCCTGTTTCTTGTGACTGGAGTATTTTATGACAGTCTTTTAATGAGGACTGAGAACTGCTGTCCTGTAAAATATTACTTTTTTTAGTTAGTCAGCATGCGTTCTTCTAGTCACTCCCCGCTTTTTTTAATAACTAGAATCGTTGCAATTAAAAAATCCTTGCTTATTTCTCTGGCCCACAACTGAGGAGTGTTTTCTATGAAATCTAAGTCCCATATGTCCCATCTCCTTGAATGAATAGCACACATACTTGTCTTTGACACGTGAACATGACACAGCCATTGTCAGGATGAATAAAAACTCAGGGTCTGAACCTTATTAAGCAACCAGAAATCATGCAAACATATGGTTGCTTTTTCACAGCTCGTTATTTTAGAACAAAAAACTAAAAGCCTCAAAGGCCAATATTGTGGCTTCAACTTCTGCGGGTTCCTTGGTGGAACAGGCTGAAGCAGTTTTTGTTTTTTCTTCTGGATCCACCAATTTTAACTTTACAGTTTGTTTGTCAGAGCAGGCATAGTGACCGTTGCGGTATATTAACGCGTTATTCCCTAAACAGCATTTTTGGCATTACACATTTTTCACAGTGCATGGCAATTGGCTGAATGAACAGCAATGAATAACAGTGGTAATGTACGAGGCTTTTCTAGCACCCTGTCTTAAATTACATGTGACTGTGTGGAAAAAAACAACTTTCTCCTTTCTCAAAACGCAGCAGACACCCTTAAAGCTTGTGCTACAGTATGCCCTCTATCTGAGCCACACAAACCAAGCTTCCCTGTGTTGTCTCTTTAATTGAATTTCCTGCAATGCACAAAACAGAAAATGCTGGCTGTAAAACATTCAAGACAGGGTAGAGCCAATGTGACTTTCGCTTCAATTCATTCTGGTTGGCTTTAATTTTCTCCTCACTGGCACAGAGTTTCTTTTCATCTTTATTTATCCATTTTCTCTTTCCCATTCACTCTTTTACCTGTTTCAGTTGAATAAACAATTTTACACTTTCACAGATCCATGCCCACAATTGTTTTCTTCTGCTTTCTATCCTCTTCAACCAACTTCCCTCCACTTGTGCAGCTGTTTATTTCAGCTCTGTACAATGGAGCCAAAGGTGCATGCCTATCTCTCAAACATGCCTCATGCTCCTCCTGTCCAGCAGTGCAGGGCAGTTTACACTGTAATTATTCAACCAATATACTGCGGAAAGGTCACATTCCAGCAGCTAGCCCTTGGCCTGACTCATGTTTTATAGCCACCTGCTATCTTATCTGGGTTTAAAATGGAAATTAAGGGAACTGGTGAACAACATTACCATATCAAGTAGTTTGCTTGTGGTTCTCATTTAAATCAATTATTTCCAGTTAGTTTAAAAACAAGAAAAAACAAACAAAAAGCTTCGTTACAACCTTAAACACATCTATTGTTTTAATCATTTTAATGTAATTTATTATTTTATCGTGATTATGTGTTGATGCCTTTTACTGTTCTAAATATCTGTAGTGTCTTTGTTTTATGTAAAGCACTTTGAATTGTCCTGTACATGAAATGTGCTATACAAATAAACTACCTTGCCTTGCCTTATTAAGCATGGCTGATGTCCACTTTACATCAACTAAAGGAATGAAGCAAAACATCAGCTAACTGGAACCAATTGGTAAGTTTAAAATCTTAACCTTCAATCTCACCTCATTACTTCAGTAAGCGATTTAAGTGTCTACTTTAAGGCATATTTAAGCTGAATTAGGCTGAATTGGTGTGTGAATAGTTAAGTACCCTTTTTTGGGTATTCATGCAGCTGTAAAGGATTTCCTCTGGTCTTGGTGCTGAATGTTTCTTCTTGCAACCTTAAATAAATTTACAATCCCCATGTGGATATAACCACTTAATGCTCAGCCGCTCAGCTTGATATATGGATGGGTGATTCCCACTGCAGGGTGGATGACGCAGAAGAGGCAGCTCCATACTAGACTGCACACTACACAAATGCAAGAATAGAGTAAGCAGAGAAATAACTGTATTTGGAGCTCGTGCATGTATGAGTCTTCTCATCTTTTGGCACTGCATCTGCAAGTCAACATGATTTGAGCCATTCTGGCAAAAAACTAAAAAAAGAGACTCTGCAGCCCTAAAAGGAGAGAACCAAAGCATCAGTTGGCAGTTGTCACTTGTAACTGAGGCTGAAACCACACTGTGTTCTTCATCTAAGAAGACAGGATTCAGAGGTTGCCAAAATCCATCTGCACTTTCCAGAACTCGAGCAACCAAAATAACCATCTAATAGAAATGTGGGAAGCAGCTGACATTTCAGTTTTTCCTTGGTTACAACCCTCCAACCACCCTCACCCCTCTGTCATTAACTGTTTAGATGGATGATTTTTATTCCAGAAACATGTTGCTTTTGTCCTCCAAGTTTAAGTCATGCATCCTAACACACTTGGTCTAGTACGTTACATAAGCCTGAAGAGTGCAAGATAATGTTCCAGTTTCATTCACTGGCAAAATATACAGTATCAACCTGTGAAGTCCATTTGCAAAGGTCATTGTCTGACTTACTGTATGTACAGGCCTCATTGGTTTTCATGGTGCTCCATAGGCGCTGCAAGTAGATAATTTAAACTGTCGTAAACCCGTCATCTGTCACCATGACTCGACCATGCCAGGCCGAACAGAATGACCACAAATAGAAACAATATGTGTTCCTGGATGAGAGGAACTAAATGACCCCAGTCATAAAAGGAAAGAAAAAAAAATCAAGTTGAGTTTTCAACTCAATTCACTTAATGGGCCTCAGCAAAAACCATAAGGAGCCTCTGCTGAGGGTCAATGTAGTGATGACTGTTTAGGAATTGACTAATGCTCACCATTTCCAATTGCTCATTTATTTCAAACATATTTCCCAGTGGGGGCCAACCGCCACAGTGCAGATTGTACAGTGGTCCACATATTTGTAAATTACAGGGTGTTATAAGAATCCTTCAGGATGATTGACGAAGAGCATTTTCTGCTTTGCCCCGTCAGTTTTGTTCAATTATGCAACAAAAACCATGTGATCAGCTCTGGTAAGATTCTGGTAATGCTTACAAAAGGAACAAATACAGGTTGTTTGGAAGATGCAAGTTAATTCATTCATCCATGTGTCACCAGCTATAGAAATAAAAAAAAGCAGCATGGCTGACTTCATGTGTTCAAATAAATCATTTGTTCTATAGGAAATTCTTGTTTTCAGGTGATTCTGTATTGACTAACTGTGTGTCTCAAACCGCGCACTTACATGAGTATACTGTAGTGCGCACTAAGCACTACCTTCTGTAGTGCACACTATCGTGGGTAAGTGCTGATCCAAATTGAGCACCAACGTTTTGCACTTACCGGTAGTGACGTACCAGCTTTTGACGGTGATTCTTCTGCTGCCTTAATTTACAGAATGCATTTCCAACTCTTGATTTTACTTTGTTTACCCCTTACTTAACCCCACCTGTAAACTTTGTCGCATCCAACGCAGGATCCTCCTTGGGCTGCACATGAATTAGAACGTATGCTTATTTATTTTAAGGTATATGACCCTCTTGCATGCTGCCTAATAGCACCGCTGCTCCATTAATATACTTTTTTTTAAGGACAATCCTTCCAAGTTCTTCCAAAATCTAAAATCACATTAACATACGTGTTTCCATGTCATCATATTTTTATGCTATTAAATGCCTTTTAAAAGGCCTTATTTGTGAAACAAAGAACCGTGGCCTCCACTGTATTAATCTATCTCAGTTGATAACAATAGAAACCATCAGCACACGTTCATGTGTCTCCCCCAAACCTAACGTGCAATTTAAAAGACTAATAAAACAGCTTTTAAATATGCAAAGATATCTTCACTGAATTAAAGTACTTTACATTATACATCTGTTTTCATTGGTGTTTACACTGATACCGTTCACGTCTGGCAACAGGAAACCGATAATACTAGAAATCATCATTTAAAATATGAAATGCAGTAATGAAGATGCTAAAACAGGGATGCAGAAAACATTTTATTTAAAATTTTTATTAAAACATTTCTCTCTTCTTCTCCATTTCTCCACAGCAGCGTCCTAGCCCGCAGGTGGTAAATGCCTCAGTGCCACTGCTGGCTCGGTAGTTTGATGCCACAATGACCTATGGTGAACACACAATGGCAGTTTATATAAAAGCAAATATTATATATATATGTACTTTATGGGTACTTTGCAGACGCTTATCTAAAGTGATGTACAATCAGCTACGGCTTAGTCAGCGTTACCATGGAAACGGGCCAGTTCTCTAAACCAGTGGTGTTTCCTAATCAGTTTTCAGATCAAGGACCATTTCGTTTACGCCAGAGACCCCGCAGTGCTTAATCTGGAGGTTCAACAATCATGATTAAACATACAGAACCTATAGCATTAATAATTTTTAACACTTATAGCATAGTACCATCTACATCCGCAAAATCGGCTATAAAACTGCTAACACTTACGTTGCTAACTCTACTGCAGCCTCCAACAAATGATCAGATCCATAACTGGGATCATGGATAGAAGAGATAGGAAGCATGCTGCAGTTTATATTAGAATTATGTCAAATAACTTCATACTTACAACAGTAGAAAATAGCCTCCGACTGCATCGGTACCGCTGAGTCGGTGGCTGCCATTCAGCTCTGAAAAACTGGTTGAAAGTCCCTCCCCTTCCGCTACGTCGGCAAGATGGTGTCCGTTTAGTGCATGTAGTGTCCATCGTTTCGCACTAGATTTTTGGCCGAGTTTAGGGCAGCATCCGGGTACTTTCAGTGCTCTGAGTTTTTACTGAAATTTCTGTGTCTGCGCACTAAGCACTTAAATGTAGTGTTCGAAATATAGAAGTGCACTTATTGGGACACACCCTAAAACATAATCCACACTAGTGACCACTTTTTCCTGAAATATACAGTCCAATATTCCCATACCTGCTGATGCTGAGTGAGAGCTGCTGGGTGCAGTTTTTGATCCGGTTCTGAGCCTCCATGTGTGTCATGTGCTCTGTGCTGTCACCATTGATAGCCAGGATGGTGTCGCCCGGACACAGGTCACCTTGAGCTGCCTTGCTGCCAGGCGTTACCTAAAGATAACATTCAAAAGCATACGTGTACACACACACACACACACATTCAAATGAACAGCACACCAAAAAAAAGGGAGAAGAAAAAAAAGACCTGTTATAAGTGGTGTCAAACTGTCGGTGAGGGCAAAAGACGAAGAAAGACAGGAAAAAGAGCATTAGTGTGGGAGTGTCAGCATAGGTGCCAAATTCAACAAAAGCAGCTCTTATGATTGATGTAATATTGCCTTAGGAGGCACTTAAGGTTTTCACTTTCAAACTCCAGCAAAGATGACACCAGGAAAAAAGCCACTAAGACATATTTGGAAAGAACAGAAATGAGTTTTTTTCCTTGTGTATTTTTTTTGTTTTCTTTTTCTTTTTTAATTTAGTAAAAACACTATACACAGTTTTCTGGCCACTTAGCATTCATACAAGGCTTAACACCCACTGAACTCAAGTCCAGCACTAAGCTAATTTTGCTGTAATGACAAATTAATTTGCTCAGTATGCTCCTGAACAGATTCTTTTCCTTAAGCTGTCATTTGACCTTTTTTAATCTACCAAAACATGTGTCCATATTGCTTGAATTTGGAAGCTTATCTTTGAGCAGAACATCAGAAAAGGTTTCCCTTTGTGATCTTATATTCCTGAAACTCGCTGGTCTGTGGACATTTGAGCCTCACGGGGAGGCAAAGGAGGTGAGAAGGAGTGGACTAAGGCGGGCAGATGGCCGATGTCCCAGTGGGTACATTTCACCTTCACAGACACACAGGAAACATATGAGACAAATTTTATATTATTATACACACCCAAACACACATACAACAAATATCCCCACAATTTCCAGACCTGCCTCTGGCAGGTCTCATGATCTCTGGCTAAAAGAAAGAAGCTGCAAATGATTTCCTCCATTGTAAAAACGTCACTGTCATATGGCAAGCTGCAGATCCAAATGTCCTTTAATAGCACTCACTCAAACTAAATTGAAATGAAATGTGAACACATGTCAATCTGTCTCCGGTCTTCTTTTTGTGTGCTCTATGTGCTCTGAAGTAGTGACAGGCACAAGTTTGTATTTTTCCAGCTAATAAATGTGGGATTTTCTACAGCTGGATGCCATTCCTGTCATTACAGTGATTTACAGTAATCTGACATTCTTCGTATCCAAGTAAAGTTTAAAAGTTAAGCTCTGGAAACTAAGTCCGCAACAGAAAGTGAGCATAAAGTAAGTAGTAGCAGTATCACTGAATTAGTGCTTTTAAAAAAAAATCATTGATTCATTAAAGCTCAGTGAAGTAAATTCTCAGCTGTGAAGCAAAAATAATTGCTTTTCTTATGATATACCTTTCAATATACAAAATAAATACCATACAGACATGTTTAAAATTACTTCATCATCCAATTTTAATGATTGTAGACTACTTTTTTGTTGGGACGCAGCAGATGCACAAGGATAATTGAGACAACCAAGACTGGTGACTGTCCAGGCAGTCTCAAATCTAAGATATACTAAGCTATAAGAGCTGCAAAATGGTTCAAGTATATAAGATCACAGCCACAATTTTACTAACATTTCCCACATCATGAGTTAATTGGTTATTTACTGTGCACAACAGAAGCCAAGAATATATACAGATCGCAAGTACAATTCGGGAATAATAAAGAGAGTTTGTGCATGAGAAGGAGGCTTGTTAACCGAGAACAGTGTTTTAAGACTGAAAGGATACAAGTTCATGCTCCATGAAGTACTAAAAGCTGAATTGTGTGGTTCAGTTGTGGAATTCCAAATTTACAGCCTCTAACCACCTTAGTGTCCCTGACTCAGTTCCGGTAAACACAGAGGTCAGTGTGGGCAAGTTTGTTTGTTTGTCCCTGGAAGACTCTGGGAAAGCTGCACTTGCAGAGATTTTCCATTAAAAAAAAAGAACTCCACAAATATAATCTTGTAAAAAATTAAAGATTGAGACTTCATAAGAAACAGATGCACAAATTAAACCTAGAGTGGGAAATGTTTTCCAATGCATCCGTTGACAGATGCTAGCTGGAGGTTAGAGTTTACCTCGGCCATTTAGCACACCCTCCCCAGTGAAAATGCATTTAAAATGCTTGCATGTCTTGGGTGTGTGCCTGGGTTGTGTCATGGTGTAACAAAGTTCACACAACCCCCCACTCCAACAGCAGAGTGAGTGATATCACTTCAGGCTCAGGCTATGAATCATAGACACACACATATGCACACATGCACACATGGGTATGCCAAGTACCACAATGGCATGACTGACGTCACTAGAGGACAATTCCTGTCTGCAGGGAGGTGTAAAGATGATAAAGAGTTATGGGGTACAAACAAAGTCATAGACTTCTACATTTACACTATGCATGCAATGTGGTGTAATGACTTCTGAATAACATGATAAAAGAAAAGCAAGGATTAACTAAATGTTTTCATTTGTTTTGGTTCACTTACTCACATTAAACTTCTTATGCAACATAAGGTGATTTTCATTGATTCCGCCATGACTGAAGTAAATAAAAAAGGAAATTAAAAGTAAATTAAACTTAATTGAAATTCAAATTAAAATCATTGAAATTTATATTTTTTAAATGTATTAAAACTTAAAGGGACTCAATAATTAGACCCAATTATTTAATGAGATCTAATATTCATTTGAGTATTTAAGTTAAATGTCCATAATGAAAAAATACAAAACACAAAATGCGGACAGACATAAATATTTTTGAAGGCTGCTAATAATTGACTGTAAAAACTTTTGTTGTTGGGTGTGTGCAGCCCCAACTCCTCAGCCCCACAGCATGACAATAATAATAATAATTATTATTATGTATTGTATTATGTAAAAGCGCTTTACATTCATCCACTCCTCACTCATACCTGGTGATGGTAAGCTACGTGTGTAGCCACAGCTACCCTGGGGCAAGTTGACGGAAACGTGGCTGCCAGTCTGCACCTACGGCCTCTCCGACCAGCACCGAACTTTCATCCACACATTCATACACCAGCGATGCCAACACTGGAGGCAAGGAGGGTTAAGTGTCTTGCCCAAGGACACAACGACAGATGACTGCGGGGGTGGGAATCGAACCGCTGACCTTCCGATCTTTGGACGACCGGCTCTACCGCCTGAGCCACTGCCGCCCCAGTTGAATGATAAGGCCTCCACCATGCTTTACTATAGATAGCCAATGAATAGTTCTTCTTTTATGTTTTTAACTTGTAGCCTTTATGTATTCGTCTTAAAGCAAATTAAGGTAGAGCATTGTCATACAGCTGTACTTTGGTTTCTTCAGTTGGTGGACTCCCATGTCCTTCAAACTGCAAATCATCTACAAATGTGTGTCTTTCCACCGAAGAGGTGTCTTCTTTAGCTATATATGAAGCCAGGTTGAAGAACCTTCCAGATTGTTAATACAGGGAATTGAAGATTTTTTTTTTCTTTTTTTTCTAATACCTTCCCCCATATTTGAATCATATTTCTAAACCTTTCAGCGAGATCTGCAAATGATAAGCCCATTATTAAAGGGGAAAAAAACTATTGTTTACAAGAGGAAACATGTCATGTTCACACTAAATCTAATTTGGTCTATTTGTTTGGAGAGTTATGTTTTGTATATATGTTAATCAGACGGGTGTCAGTTAAAGTAACCCAAACAGGATTTGGGTTACATTTCTTTGTTTGTATATTTATTTCAGTCTATGATGTTTTTATTCAATAACTTGGAAACGCTAATGTGATTAAACAAAAATGGCTTATTTGCATTTATTTTTTAAACTATTTGAAGTTTGTTGCTTTCATTTTAGGGGTGCCAAACATTTGGAAATTATTGAGTAACTGTTTATGTACTCAGACTAAAAAAGAAAACTTTAACCACATTTCTTTCTCTGCACAATAAAAACAAAAGATGGTTACTGCACACAATAGTAACTGCCTGTGCACTGACAAACTAGCACTTGTATACAAATACAACACACATCAAAACAGAGATAAATTGCCTATTTTTCTTTGCTGGTCATCTAAACCTAAGTTCACACAACCAGATTTAAAGCCTACTTGTATCATTGCAGAGAAGATGTGGAGACTTTAGATCAACAACCCAGATTAGAGGTAAATCCTGAGCACGTTTAGGTTGAACGTTGGCGAGAACATTCATGTCTTTTTTGTGTTTCAGAAAGAGGTGAGAGAGAAGTCATGGTGAGACTGTCAGCTCCGTTCCAACCATCAGATGACTAAAAACAGATCACCAGAAGTTAGTCTTATTATAGTCTAACACTTATAACAAAGGAGAGACTTGTCTGTACGACAGCTGGAACTGCTTAATAAATATCAGACTAAATCAGAGAAAAGTCTGGCAAACAATCTTGTAGTGTGTGACCCCCCACCCCCCACCCCCTACCACAGATCGCTCGTATAGTGGGCACATGATGCGATTTAGAACTCTTAAAATCTTGTAGCGTGAACTTGGTTTAGGATGTACAGGTATCAGCAAGGCATGTGGGATGGATCTGGGGAAAAACTGATGCAACAGCTGGTTGTTAGGCAATGTAAACAGTCCCTTCATTTCCATAAGAAGTTGCTACTAAAAAAAGTCAGCAAGTTAAACACTAACAGATATGGCGGTTGGCAAATGACAGTCTCATGTAACACAGAGTCATCATGTGGTTCGACAAGGCTTGGTGAATAAGTGCTGGAGTGTGGTTTCACTGGGGGCATATGAAAATAAAATAGAGGCTGAAAAAACAGCAAAGATGAGAGAGAAAGCGTGGAGATGTTTGTATATGTTAAACCCAGTGGAACAGTTTCTCCAAAGCGTGACATCATCCTCGGGGCAAAGTCCTCTGGCATGTCATTACTGATTATGCATGTGTGTCCTGTCAATTTATATCGAGATCTACACTATTACTTTTCTTTTACTGAAAGGATCCTTTAACTTTCAACCTAAACTGCCCATCTTAATGTCTTCTCCCCAATCTACATTTACTGGATGGTCATTTCTTAGCATCTTTGCAGTGTAAGATGTCATTTTTAAATGTTGCCGTCATTCATAAAGTCCACAGGGACACTTGAGTCACACACCTCAGCAGCAGAAAGAATAATTCTTGGCAACTAGTCAGACGCTTTTGTTTGCTTGTTGGACATGCGATAGGAACCATGGTTATGACCTTGTGATGGGTTGGAAAGCCAAAACATAGACTCGGGTGTGAGTTTCCGCCTGGTGTGTGTTAACCACACTCAAACAAAGACAATTAATCTGCCAAGAGCTATAAACAACACTGCAGCTGATGATTAAACATGAGGGACTTGAACTTAATCAGAACGCAAGAAGAGTCAGAATTTAACTACAGTCTCTAAAAATCATATATATAAATGAATAAATAGGCACCATTTTCTTGCAATAATCCCTGTAAATTTGCTTTGTAAACAGACTAGCAATAATTCCGACTGCTCTTTGCACATGGGGTGTGCTTCCCCTGATGTTTTTCACCACGTGATGCTTCGACCTGCGGCAACAGGCTGCAGCATTTAAAGTCTAGGGTAAAGAAGAAAGAGGCCAGTGTGAAGCTTAAAGCTGACAATTATAAACAGCAGCATCCGGGAAACAAATCCATGTGGCTTTAAGTCACATGTCCTGTCTCTGGCATGTGGCATAGACAGACAGACAGACTGACGTACTCTGAGATGAAGAGGTGCAAAGGTCGTTGACTTAGGTGAATATGCAACTGCCTGTGACTTAAATGGCCACATAAGAGGATCGCAAGAATGGTGAAATTATATCACTTCAAAAGGAAAAGAGGTTATATTAACAGATCACTCCAGTTTATCCCATTCTCATATTGTATTGGTGTGCCTGAAGTCTAGTACCTAAGATCTGCATCTAAGGCAAGCCTGGTTCAGGTCCTTTTTGGATCTGTTTAAAACTTGAGGGGATGTTAGAAGACTTTGATTAGGCAGCGTGGATCACGATGGAAGTGCTGTGCATGTTGAAAGGCGATTCTAAATGAGTCGTGTTGCTCATCCGTCATTTTGACAGCAAGTGGACTTAAATGATGAAATAAAGAGAGGATTAGCCATCCTGTCTCAATCAGCGAGAGGAATAACAGAAAATCTGGATGTATTCTACCAGCCATCTTAGCATAGAAGATGGATTATATGCATAACAGCCAGACACAGGGGAGAAGGTTACTAATATTACCTTAGGTCATAAGTTTCACTTTGAAACATTTGTAAATTAACGTTAAATTGTTAAAAGCAATCAGCTGTGAAAGTGGTGCCAGTCGGGTCAGTGTGTCTCTCATGTGTTTGGGCCTTGTGGATGGGTAAGGATTACAACTTTCAAATAACAGGCTAGTCTGCTCAGCTCTGGTAAACACTGTTGTGTCTTTTTTTTATTCAGACACAAACTTAGATTTGCCTGAGGCTGGAATTTATTCTAAATCACGAACGAATGTTTTTGCAGGTCTTTGCACTGGCTGGCTGCTCAAAGTCAAGGAGAAAAACTGTGAAGGTGAAACAACTGGGTCATAAACGCCATCAATTACTGTTTAATCATTCAAATCAAATAAAACATTAATTGTTGTGACAACAGTACCTGTGAAGCAATGCACCAGTTGTTGAAATTCTGAGCTTAATCTACAAGAAACTGAGCAGAAACTAACAGAGAAGTAGCTGAAGCGAACCACGAAAGCAGGCGTGAGACTGAAACTCAACTCATGTTATCTTCTCAAACTGTTAAAGTACTTGCCAAAAAAGGGCTGTGCTTTGGCAATGTTTGACCAGGAAACCTGTTCTCCCATGCTTCAGTGTACAACTAAAAGTAACTTAGTAATGAATCATTTACTTGACAAACTATTAAAGAACGTGTTTTCTATCTATCAGATAAAGTTTATATTATTTTGTATGACGTGAGACTTAATCTAAAATGCTCTACAGGTAAACTTGACCTTCTCTAAACTTCTGAATGCACATTGGCAACTGTTCAGTGTCTCAGTGCAACATGCTGTGATTAACCACTAAAAAAAACTAGAGATCCATGATCTTATCTGAACAATATCAGTGTTGGCCGGTACTCGCTTCAAAATTAAACATCAGATATCAGCCATTCCAGCGATATAATTAACCAATAAAATAACAGGCGCTGAGAACAAAATCCAGTCTGTTTTACGTAGAATAGGATCAGCAATCAGTCAAATGAGATTTAAAATATGAGGTATCGGCCAAAATTCAATATTGTACATCCCTAAAAAAAAAAAAAAAAAACACCTGAACCAGGTCTGAACCTTGAATTGATCATTAACTGTTCTGAATCAATGACAGCTTCTATTTAAAACGGTCCACTTTATCATATTGTTCACATTTTTTGACATCATAAGGCCAGGATGACACCTAACACATGACTTATTAAGACCCTTACGTTTCATGTTGTGGGATATCCACCACTGTTGTAAGCTGTTGTTTTAATAAACTGATATGAATGAATTACCACTGCATGATTCCACTTAAATACTCTACATTTATAATATAATATTAGTGCAGCATGAACTTTTGGCTAATGAACCCCAAAGTTGTCAAACTTATTGTGAGTTGTGTGTCTGCTTGTGAAACTTTCACAAATAAAATATTTGGTGACTTTAATAGGAAAATAAACATGACTTCCACCCAGCAAAATTTCATTGACATACTTTTAATCCTCATTACATTTAAAGTTTGGTTTTCAAATGCTCATTTTGTATTGACCTCTCTTTTTAAAGGCATTTTGAGCACCTGGTTGGGTGTATTTATTGAAAAACACTTTGTTACAGATAGGTAACTTAGTGGCTGACCATAAAAAAGACCCTCTAATAATATATTATTTTATAGCTGACCAAGAGATACTTCCTTCCCACTGTGGAAAAGACAATACAAGCAAGAAAGAAAGCTCAAAGCTATGGTAGATTTCTCTGAAAGCCAAACAATGTAAAATAATATTGTTTCATGTCTTTTCACAGTTTACCACCAGACTGGGCTGAGCAAAAACACCAAAGCCTAAAATGGCAAACGTGTACATAATTTAAAGACCTCACCTTGAGGTTCGGGAAACTGTGATGGACATTTGACATACAGAGGAATGTGACCTGTGCATGAGTTGTCTGAAACTTACAATGACCATCTTTAGGCAGCCATCTTACAGTGGCCACACAGCAGGATGACCATAAAAGTGATGCTGGATGCTAAATGAACAGATCCATTATTTACCAAACGTTAACATGTGAATTCCTGTTCAGTGGACGACTGTTTACCAGTTGGCAAGAAGGACACAAATCCTGCAACATTGATGTACAAATACAACTTATAGCACATCTGCCACATTCAACACATGCAGCCTAAATGCTTTCACAGTTCTATCAGTGATTTTATGTTACTACTTCTCTGACTCCCATTCACACACAAAGCAATTTAACAACCTAACTCACCAAACACACACATACAAACAGGACAAACGTTCCCAGTCAAACAGACTCACTGACTCAGCTTCTAATGGGCTGACAGGAGACTTATGAGCTTATGGTGGAACATTAACACCTTTGGTACAGAACCACTTGATGGCATCACAACTTGTTTGTGGTATTTACAACTTTCCCCATCAATAAGTGCAGGTGTTTCTTGGTATTCAACAGCAAAGAGGGAGGGGGGGAATATTTTACCCAACAGACTCACTACTATCGTTTGGCTTATTCTAGCTTGTGCATACTTTACATAATACCTTACAGACAAATTTTGGATGTTGTAAGACATAAACTATCCTTCTCTGAAACACTCCTCATGTATCTCTTTCTGCGTCATCATTCAACACATTTGAATTGTTGTCTTGGGCTTGTGCTTTGCAGCAAGAAGCAACAAGCATGTGATGAATCTCGAGCTCAAGAGATACTCCTGCATATCAGCAGCAATAGATCACATCATGCAAGATCGGAGCCTCACCAACTCCCATGACGCAAACCGAGAGGATTCTTTGTTTTATTACCTCTCCTTGAGTTTGATTTATCGGCTTATAAAGTCGCTCATAAACTAGATTAAACAATTATCAAGCCCTGACAGTAAAAAAGAAAGATATTCTTAAGGAGATATTGTAATCCAGGGATTTGCTGCCAACACACTGTATGTATTATGCCTCAGACATTACACATTTTGCTGCATATGCTTGTGTCTCAACAGCTGCTTCCTCTTTTAATTTTTGAGCCAAGATTTTGGAATTAAAGCAAAAAAAAAGGAAAAAAAAAAAACAACCCCTTGCCACACATGCAAGCAGCTCTCCCATGTGTTCACAGTTTTTTTACTGCCACCTTTGCGATTTAACTATATGTTAAGTGTAACCTGCAATTTGATACAGTGATGCCATCATGGCTATGTTATGCAACACTTCTAAATGCAAAAAAACAAGCATTGCATTTATGCAAGTATGCACATATTAAACTAGATAGAAACTGTGTGATCAATCACATAGAAACCAAAAACCTTGCCTGGCATGTCAGTAAGCTGCATAAGGAAACGTCCCACCTATGCAATACACCTAAAACACAAGACGTTTGCAGTAAGTGGCAGGCTTTCTCTGTGTTTTGAGAGTAGTCTTGACAGAGAATATAAAGATCAAAAATCAAGTATAAAATTTGAAAACTTTCTACTGACAAAAAGTTACTTTCTTGCTCCAGTTTGTTGATGTCATGCATGTTTGGTTTCTGGGTGTAAAATCAGCAGCCTGCTGTGATTTAGAGAGCTTAAAGTGCCAAGTATTGCAAGTGAGTCTTGTTAATGTGAGAGTGATGAAACCACTAACCTGCAGACATATATCTGTCAAGACTTTTGAGCATGTTGTGTGAGTCAAAGTATCATCACAGCTTTATTCTCCCCCTTTAACAGAAAGCACTTAGAGTGACCTACAGGTTCCTCTGCCCTCTCAAAGTCCTTAATCACCTGCTATAAATGTAGAAATTGCTCCTCTAGTTTGAAGTTTCCGAGCCCTGTAGTTATATGCACAGTTTGGGGCTGGTGATACAGCTGAGCACAACACCTGGAATCCCTCAGCAGCACCAATGAGCACTGATGAAAAACAAATGTCAGCACCCCCCCCCCCCCCCCCCCCCCCCCCCCGTCCCTGCTGGAAGCCCTTCAGCAAGACCAGGTTGTGTTTGTCCTGGCCGGGATGAACTGATGGCTACTGCCAGATCCACTGCCAGCACTCTGACTCTTGACCCAAATTGTGAGGGTCAGGAAAGTTCATGTAGCTCTTCTAGGACTCCTATCACTTATGTCAATATTCTTAGCAATGATTAGTTAGCGTTATCAGTTATCTTGATGCTGTTATACCGTTTAGAAGACCCATTGTAACACCAGTCATTTTCCGACAATTAGGTTAAAAAGTAATCATATATTTAGTTCTTTCTTTCTTCTGTTGAGGCTGGTGATATTGAACGCATCTCTGATGGCTGGTCGGTTACGATGACTCAACAGCGGTGACAAATCCATTACCAGAACTTAGACGGTAAAATCTGTCTGTATGAGCAATGCGTCTGAAGCTGCTAGAGAGAACAACCCGCTGTTATATTATTTTGTTAATTAATTGAGCAATTCGGTTTTTCTCAGCTCAAACTTTCCCCGGCAAGCTCGGTCCCGAGTTTCTTCGTCTGTTTCGCGCAACTCAATGAATGGACACAGAAAGAAAAGTTGCTACCTACCCTGGAGATAGTTAACGGTGTGCTGAAATCCCGTCCGCCCACCAGTCGAAAACCCCACGGAGAGGGTCCCCTCAGTGTCACGGTCTGTGGCATGTTTGGTATGAAGACTGCGAGAGATAAACAGGCAGATGACAGGCAGACTGAGACGGGGAAAGTCCGCTGTTCCTCAGGGTAAGAGAAAAAAAACGGTAACGTGAACTAGCCAGAGTCCTCTTCCCGGCTGCTAGGCAACGCTGTCCCGGCTCTGAAAACTTTCCTCCTCCGCTTGATTCAAGTTTAAATAACGAAGCCGCCTCTGACGTCGGAGGACGGCCTGCCGTGCCCGCCTTCACTCGGCTTAAAAGTGGGAGGGGACCTCCAGAGCTGCCATGTGTCAACTGGTTGAGTCCTAAAACCTATTTTATTGTTTCATACAACAGGTGCAAGTGTGTAAACGTGAACTACAGTAATCCATCATCGACTGAATGGATGGGTGACCTGTGATTCTAGGTTTAAATTTCCTTCAGAATTTTTTTTCTTTTTTTTTCCTCAGGTTGTCCTCATTTTACCCCTTCTCCAATTGAACTTGCCAGTTAAAATATTTTCCCCTCGTTAAATCAGTTTTTACACGTTACTGAGATTAGTAACGTTTCATATTTCTTAGTATGAGGTTAAATTTGTGTGTTAATTTATTTGTTTGTTTATTTAAAAATCAGAGTGAGTCACGTTAGACATCATAGGGTAAAATTATTTACTTAATGTTAGAAAATATAAATAATAAAATAGTAAAAAAAAAAAAAATCTCTCAAATACTACCAAAAAAAGTTGGCATGCGTTGGAAAGACACAATGAAACTTTAATATATGATTACCAAATTTAAAAAAAAAAAGCTTTTTTTTTTAACTGAAAATAGAACATAGAACAAATATAATGTTAAAAATAAGACATTTTACTCTTTCATGACTAATCTTAGCTCATCTTGAATTTGATGCATACAAGATATCTAAAAACGGTCGAACAGAGCAACAAAAAGCTGTAAAATTAAATTGTATTCAGAAACAGATGTGTGAAAATGTTGCAAACAATTGGGTTCATTGACAACACTAAAGAGCACCTTAGAGAAGCAGAGTCTCTCAGAAGTAAAGTTGGGCAGAGGTTCGACAGTCTGCAAAAAATGCTTCTATGAATGCAATTTCAAAGTTAAAAATTTTACAACATTTTACTGTTTTATGAAAAATATTAGCTCATCTTAATTAGCTCATATTAGCTTATCAAGGTCTCTAAAAAGTTTGAACAAAAGGCCTAAAAAGTAAAGTATACTCAAAATAAATAGGCATGGAAATATGTTGTGACTAACTAGGTTTGTTGGCAACAAGTCACTAATATGATTGGATTTAATAAAGAGCACCTTATAGAAGCAGAATTTCTCAGATGTAAAGTTGGAACAATTTCAGAGCAATTTTACTCAGAAAAAAATTGTATAGACTTTAAATCGTCTGTATTTATATAGCACTTTACTGTACCTGGAATGATACCCAAAGCGCTTACCTCATACATCACATTCACACACACGTTCACGCACTGATGGCGGAAGCTGCCATGCAAGGCCCTCAACCACGATCCATCAGGAGCAATTTGGGGTTTGGTGTCTTGCTCAAGGACACCTCGACATGAACTCAACTTGGCCGAGGAACGAACCGGCAACCCTCGAGATACAAGACGACGCTGCAGCCATGCTGCTCCTAAATATTCTGTTATCAACAGTACACAATATTATCAAAGGATGAGAAAATATTCTCGAGACATCTCTGTGTTCAGGGGACGCAGCTGAATATCAGCATTAGATGTCTTTGATCACAGGGCCCTCAGGTGGCCCTGCATTGAAATCCACATGATTGTGTCATGGAGATCACTATATTCACAGGAACACTTCCAGAAATAATTTTTCATCAGTCATTTTTGTGGTAAGACAAATTAAAATTTGAAACACACACACACCACACGTTTGCTTCTGCCCTACCTCCACTGCTGGCTTACCAACTCCGATCCTTAATTTCGGCTCTGTGGTTTATGAGCATGACAAAATGTGACACAGTCCCGCCTTGAAGGTGTTGTGTGAAAAGTGCTTTTGTGTAAGAGGAGCTTTTTTCATCAGAGCAAAGAGCATTTCTCTAGAAGACTTTCTCTTTCCTTTTGGAGTCTACTACAACTTTAATCAACCTCGAAGTTGTTGTTTTTGGAACATTGTCCTTAGACATCAGTCCATGTGGATATAAAACTTGCTTACATGTGGACACCAGCACGGGTGCTCCAGCAGCTTATAATTCCTGTCAGACAGACCTGTGCCTTAGTTGTTGCTAGGCTGTTCCTGACCATCCAAACTAATCCCCCCCCCCACACACACACATCCCTCCACATTCAGCTGAGTGACAGTTTGGCTCTTTTACCAGACCTTGGCTTAGTGTGCATACATCCCAAACACTGGTACTTATGAACAATTGTTTGAAATGAATATATTGTAAATGTTTATAAATACATCCAAGACAAATTCCTGACTTGCAAGGAGTTCTTTCGACATCACCAGTGTACAATGTACAGTGTTGTCAGCCGAGTGAATTCTGTCAAAGAAACACTTTTTATGTTGGCACAGAGACGTTAACAGCTGCAGCCAATCAGGTTCACTAAAAGGAAGTAAGGAGGCCTTGGAAAGCTGGAAAAAATATTGGAACATTCAGCAAATAAATAATCAGACTGTACGTGGATATATTTATTTATTTTGCTGCATGTATAATATTGACCCAGGTCTTATTTTAGAATTTCAAATTTTTATGCTCCAAATTTCCTGAGGTGTCTTTTTATTTCTTTTTCTTAAAATATCCTTATTTAGTGTATATAAACTGATGACTGGAGCTGTGAGATTTTACATTCAAGTGCCAACAGCCCAAGCATGCTAATGTAGTCAATGAAGCAGGAATTCAGATGGATAAATGTAAAAACAAAACATAGCCTGAGTTTGCAGTTAGGTCTAAGGCTAGTCAATAACTCACTGATTAGAGTCTTGAGTAAAAAGCCATGTGGCCTGAGCCTAGAGCAGGGTAACAATGAAGATGTTGTGCTGCAATTTGGACGCCTCACTGGCAGAAAAGTATACTGGAGTTAGTGAATACTTTAGTGGATTTTCCCAGCTAATTACTGGTTGCGTCAGATCTTTCTACTGCAGAGGGAATGATCTCATAGTGATTCCACAGTTTGCTTCGTTTAGACAACTGCAGACTAGTGGAGTCCTGTCTGCAAATCTGAGTCAGTTTGATTCAGGCACCAACCTCTGAGCGTGGAGCCGAAGACAGCTCAGCTGAATTTCGACATTAGGTGTGTCGACTCTGGAAAGTCTTAACGTCACTTGAGGTGAGAAGCTGTGATGCAACAGAAAACACAGTAGCAGAGGATGCACATGATGAATATGTTGCACTGAAGACAGACAAATTCAGTGTACACACAAAAAAATATTAAAAAGTAGGTAGACTTATCACACCGCAAATCTCAACACTATACTTATGTCTAGCTATGTGTGTTCTTCAGTCATTCACCAAGTGGAACTGACGCACTGTCTTGTTTCCTCATGATCACACCGCCGTCCCCTCCCCCCACCACAAAAATAGCTCGTTAAAGCAACAAAAAAAAACAGCATGTCCATGCAGTAATTTGCACAGACATGTAAACAAAGCCAATAATCATGTTTCTAAAGGTTTCCACAAACAGTATTTATAGACTGCTCCTCTGCTTGCTATCCAGGGTACATCAAAGGATGACTAACCAAAGAGTAAGAAAAGCTGAGATGACTGTAGTCTGCATTGATTTATTGAGTAGATCAGCAGGCTGACATCTTCTTCAAAGTCTGTTTGCAGTAAATCTGAGTCAAACTACACAGAGCTGCCATTTCTCTGTTCTTTTTTCCTCAAAGGATCATCATTCGGCATACATCCAGCACAAACTAAGTGGTCCTTTTAAAACACTGAAGATTAATTTACCCTCACAGTTTTTGCCTACATGTAACGTCGCCATTAAGAATGTGAGGCAATGCAGGTAAGACAAGCAATGTTGTAATCATCAACTGTTTACCACTGTCTGGTTTTCCCTCTTTTGTCTGAGAGAATTACATCATCTCTGCTGTTATACAAACCCAGATACCACATCCTGTTATAACAGATGAAGGCGATAACAATCTATGCATAATATCCATTTTCTCAGAGGGGAAAACAAACAACCCGACATGAACAAAATGTCTAATGGAATAAATCAATATTCTAACAGTAATCACCAATCCAAAGGGCCAAAGAATCTAACCTTCAATATTGTATTTTAAAAAAAGATAAGGTTTTAAAACAAACATTATCTCCTGACATTTTAAGTTGAACTTAAAAACAATTTCTGAAAAAAAATACATGTTTTTTTTTATAAAAATGAATAAATAAAGACAGTCTTTCTTGACTTCACTTAACATAGATACTTTTTTGACCTGTAATATTTATCTGTTAACCCTAATGGAAAAACTTACCATTTATAATCTACATTGTTTATAACTATTACATTCTTTTTAACATGTTTTATTAACATTGTTTATGATGTTCACAGCATTACAGCAGCAAGGAGTGACTTTGCAAAACAGAACAAAACAGTGTATAACACCACGTGTAAGCTCTATTATCTACATTTATTACTTTGGACTAAGCTTATGTTGTAATTACACATTAGGAGTGAAACAGTGGTGTAAGCCGAGTAAACCAGTTGTATCTCGTTAACAGAAGCTTCTCAAACCTCCTGTCAGAAAGTCTATTTCTTCTAGAAGTTAGCACCAAACCGCCCAGATTGAAAAGCCGCTCCACAGGAGCACTTGATGGGGTTTGAGCATTATACTGTAAGAAAATGTCCTTTATGTTTGAAAACTGATGCAGTATCTGAAGGCCATAGGTTGACCTCAGTTGTGCGACACTCTGCTATCAGAAGCTCTTTTACTTGGTCCCTCCTACTGCATCTCTCAGCCATCGGAGTTTGAATTTTGGACAACTGGCAGCTGCAAGAAGAGCATCTTTGTCCTCCAGCACACAGGCAAAATGAGTCTGGATAGCCTAAAAAATATAACTGATATGTTTATGCCTATATGCCCTATTATGTATAATGTCATTGAATTACTAGAAAACTTTGCCTAATGTGGGGCCAACATTATGGATTTAATTTTGCTTTAGGTTACTTACTAACATTTGTATTTGTTTTGCTCTTCTTTTACATTGGTAATGAATATTCTCTTCCATGTTCATAAATAGTGATTCAAGAAATTTTAACTATCTTAAAGATGGAACATACCTGCACTATGACATCTAGAAGGCCTGCAGTCACCTTGGAGAGGGATCCTTTCACAGCCAGTGTCTTCTGCATGAGAATTTCAAGTGCGGGTAGTAAAGACCCATAAGGACAGTCACCTTGTAAAATGTCCAGTGCTGCAGTCAGAGGCTTCATGGCCGTGCAGTACTCATGCAGGAACTGGTACTCTTTGTCTTTAAAGCACTTAACTCCCAGTTTGGTGCACAGAGTATTCAGCTCACTCAAGGGGATTTCTCAAATTCTCTTTAAAGGATCAAAAAAGGAATTCCACCTTGTGGATGTTGGTACCAGGAGCTCTCTTTTGCTGACTTGTCCACTGTTTCTGATGCAAGGGTACTTGATTTGGTCCAAAGCGCTGTGCATTTTGCTGTGCCCTCTGCATTGGTAGATAAATATTTTACCACATCACTGATGTTGATGGTGTGTGAAGCAAACCTGCGGTGCTGGAGAAGAGATGGTCGGCCATCACTTTCATTCTAAGCTGAAAGAATTTCTGACAGATCTAAAAAAAGTGACATTATAATTTGTGGCGTCGCTGCCTCATCATCGGACTCAGTGACAGGCTGATAAACTTGAAACACACATGTTTAAGGGCAGCATTTCTTCTACAACATACTGTCTGACCAACCTACTGGTTTTGCACAGAAGTCCAGCTTTTGTTGTTTAGGTGATGGGGGGCCTCCTGCATTAGTCTCGGCTCCATGCTTCACACCACCACATGGTACTTTCTCTGTAAGTTTGACTGTGCTGCGATTCCAAATGTTTTTTCAAGTTTGACATAGTGTATTTGAAGCTAGATAGCACTTTGTCACCAGCACAGAGTATGTAACGAACCCTAATATTGACATATTTAGCTGACACAAACTCAAAACATTGACCAAATTTTCACCTATAAAATGTGCATCTCTCTCCTCCTTCCATTGTTGTTTACGTCTGCTTGGTGTGCTTGTCAGGCTAAAAACGTGGCGTTGCATACGTGACGTAATTCCCTGAGACGCAAGATGAAAGCAAATATATATTTTTAAGAAAAACAACCAAAATAGTAACACACAGTGACTTGGATAAGTAACTAATATTTAATTAATAATTATTTGATTATTGCTTTGGAAACAGTAACAAGTTAGATTAGTTGTTACTGAAAAAAGCGGTCATAGAGCATCGCTGGCCGCATGACATTGCAACTGAGTTTCACTTCATGCACCGTATCACATGCTAGCAAGCAGATATAAATGCACTGGCTGTTTTGAACGTGCACTGTGGATGATTCAGCAAGGCAGCACAAAAAGACATTATAGAAGGAAAAAAAGGACAAACAGACAGAGCAAGAGACAAGGCTAGAGTCAAGATAAGACTGTTGTTTACTAACTAGCAATAGTTTAAAGTACAGGTAGGATGCAAGATGGATGCCGAATTAACTGTCAATAGGGGGCACGTCACCAAGAAAATTTGTAAAAGTTCCATAGTGCATCTTTGAAGAAAGGAGGACTAATACTGTATGTGCTTATGATGTTAACAGGATGTCTTTGTTATGTTTTAATAAACCTAACCACTAACTTTTGGCTAAACTTAAAAGGAAATTTAAAAAAAAAAAATGTAATGCAAAATTAAAAAAATAATGTTGGACTGGAGATTTTGAGATTTGTGGAGTTCTTCTATATGGAGATTTTTTGTTTGTTTGTTGGAATGAAAACGATGAAGACTAAAAGAGTACCAACATGACACCAATGCTATGTTTTGCTACTGAACAAGTGCTGGTTTGTGACAAACTGGATGTTTAAATTCAGCCTTAAAATTAGTTCTCAAATTTGAAAGATGCATTAAAAAAAAAAAAAAAAAACATCTTATTTTCTGTTGTAGCCAGTGTAGCCTTGAACAGCCAAAACTCACCAAGTGCAAAATATAAAGTTTTTACTGAAAAAAACAACATTTATTCTATCTCCAGAATCTTATCAGGGTGTATAGAGTTTAGAAAAACAGCAAACATTTTGTCCAAAATTCAGAAGCTGCAGGCAAATCTGGAGCAGAAACAGCTCCCAACTGGTAACAGCTTTACTGCATTAATAGGTAAAAGCTGTTTAAAAACCTGTTTTCCAGCTTGCACAACATTTGGCCGCATTATGTCCCCTGCACTGAAAATTCCTTGTTCCTTGTAATGACATGGGCTGGAAACAATAGTGCCACTTGCAGTACTGTGCCTGGAGCACCCTGTGGGAAAGCAAATAATTGCAGGGAAATCATAAGGCTTTAGTTCATGTGGTTGCAATATTGCTGAATCAGAAATGAAAAGCAGATGAATTCATAAGTTATGACCACAACAGCCCTGAAGCTATCTCAAAGGAATGCTGCAGACTTACACACTTCACATCAGCAGGTTGATGAGATAATAAAATGAATAGGAAGGAACATTTGAAACCAGAAGTTATAGCCATCCTTATCTGAAGAATTTGTGTTCTCTTTTGAAAAAAATACTCCAAATTCAAATTGTCAATCCCTAAATGCTGCTTGCATGCTTGATTTACCATAGCTATACACTATAACTGCCTAAATGTGTTTAAGCCCAGCGAGAATTAGAATTGGCAGGATTGACAAAAATTAAATTAAATATTTTCATTTCATACATAAATTACTTTCAGACCAAACAAACTGCGGCTTTAGTGTTTAACTTGCCGTTTGCCAAACTGGTGAGAAAACTAATAGAAAATCCTGAATTACACAATGATCCATCATCAGTCTCTCTACATTTCCCAGCAGCCAAATATACACCGACCAGATGTTAACAATGAATATTTAATGTTGTGGTGTAGCTGAACTGTGTTAGAATAACAAACAGATGTGAATGACTCTTCAATTATTGACCATTACTATTAGATAGAGTGAAAGAAGAGTAATATACTCAGCCACATCCAGACAGTGTGACCGTATGAAAGCAAGAGAAGATAAATTACATAAAACAAGATAAAACTGGTTCCATTCTTCTGTATAATGTTTTTTTAATTCTGTTGTATTGAAGGGTTTTTTTTTTATAGCCATTGCTTTACTGTAGTAATTAATAACAGTGGACACAACAACAAAGATTAAAAGATATCTGAAACTGTGTAAGACTGAGCAGGAATTGGAGTCTAACCATTGATTTTCAACAGATTATCCAGGACAGGGCCAAAGAGGTATCGGTCTGAACAGAGATTCCGAGACCAGCCCATCCAAAGCCATCTCATTGAGCTGTTCCTAAGTCAGTTGAGAGATATATTGTCTCCTCTGAGTTTTGGCTCAGCCCTGAAGCCTCCTCCTGGTGGGACATGTCTGAAACTCTTCTCCTGGGGGACATCCAGAGGACACCCTGACCAAATGCACAAACCACCTTAACTCACTCCTTTTGATGCAGAAGAGCAGTGATTCTACTTTGAGCCCCTCCCTCATGACTGATCTCCTCACCTTATCCCTGAGGGTGAGCCTTGCCACCGTTCAAAGAAAATTTATATTGGACGTCCATTGTTGGAATGAATTTTTTTTACATTTTTTTCTGTCCCTACCCGACCACATGTAAGGATTAGAATATAGATCAGCTGGTAAATTGGCAGCTATTCCTTTAAGTTCAGCTCTTTCTTTACTACAGCAGACTGCTACAGCACCAGTACCATGCATCAGTGCAGACAATACACCACTCAACCTATTAATCTCAAAGATACATCAACCCCTCAACGTCAGACAAAAACTCACTCCTAAATCAGAATAAGCATCCCACCCTTTTTCAGCTGAGGAGCATGGAGGATCATGCCCTCAGACTCGAGGGTTTCCTAAGCTCTTCCTGGCTATAATTCTCTCGTTGCTGGAGGTATCTACTCACGGAGCCAACAGGACTACAACAGATGCAAATCCTAAGCCGACCAAACTGGAATCCCTCTGGCCTAAAAATTCTGCATTTTAAAATTCTGATCAGAATCAGAGACAAAATTTCCAGACAAAAAACAGACTATATATGAACATCTGAACTCAAGTTTCTAATATGAGACCTGCATACATACAGATACTAACACAGAAGAGTAACAGAAGCTCATCTGATCCCTAGTTAAAAAAAATGTAATGTGTGGGGCAGTGACCTGGAAGTGCTGATACATACTAACCAGAATGGTGTTGAAAGACATGACACAGCATTAAAAAAAAGTAAAAAAAAAAGAAAAATAGACAAACAAAAAGCAGTGATGAAACGTCGTCTGTGGAGCGTCCAGAAAGAGGAGTGGATGGTTATTAAGAAGTAAATGTCTGCTGTGGATCATTTGTGTTGCAGTATAATGATCCAACAAATTAGAGAAGAAGAGAAACTTATTCATCCCTCCAGATTCTGATGAGCCGGTGTAACCTGGTGGAGATGCAAAGCCACGCTTAATGATGATGATGTGTAATTCCCTCCTGGAGGGAAATTCTCCCCTTGTTTGCTTTGCAGCGGGCAGATCAGCCCTGTTTGAGATCAACTGTCCAACATATCACAATAAAATGCTAAAATAATCTAGTTGTAGTCTTGTAAATAGTGACCCCAAAAGATTCACAATCTTTGTCAAATCTCAGTCTGAGACTAGGCTAAACATTTGTCTTTAGATGTGAGCTGGTAGTTTTCTAGAGTCTTTTGCAAATCTTTTACAAGTCTTCTGGTAACAATTATTAAGCATGACAACACAAACTCTTTGTCTTTCCTCTCTGCAGAAAGGTAACTTTAAGCCAATAGATCATCTTCCTGAAACATAAACGAGTTATATTTGTGCTTTAACTTAGTCAAAATTGTTTATTGCATTTTTAGTCAGAAAAGGTAAAAAAAAAAAATTGCCAGGTGTCACACTTGAGATCATTGAATCTCATCAGTCCCTTTTCTCTGGAATTCTTTTTTCATTTCTAAATCTATTATCTGCTACACATCTTATTAAGCTCGTCATGATGATTCATCCTGCTTTTCCAACCAAACCATCCTCTAAAATGTAAACAACCTACAGATAGCCGCCCTACAGTCTAACAAACAAAAAAGCCTAAATGACACCAACCCCTCATTAGGAGCCAATCTGATGCTGTGACTTGGGTTTCAAACTGGTTCTCAGGCAGTTCTATGCCGTCTTGTAAACAATCCACGTCCTGAAACAAGAAGAAACATCAGTGCCAGAGACAGCAGTGAGATTAGTGGGTATTGTGTAAAGTAATTGAAGCATCAAGTGGCTTGATGAACAGCGTGTTAGACCAAAGGGCTTTTTAGGAATGTAATCACATCCAGAGAAAAGCCTGATGAGGACTCCGGATTTGCATGGAAACATAGAAATGTATTGTTTGGACTCTACCATTTCTAATTTTCTTAAACTGACATGTTAGCAATAGTTAAAATGCCAATATCAAATCAAATAAATCTCAAAACACTGAAGGAATTTCACAAAAGTGTATTGTTTTGCATTGAATAAAAAAACACTTGTACATATTTAGGTATGTTAGAAATTCAAAACCACAAATTCTAATTTCCCAAACCCATTTCTAAAAATGTGTAACTATACAAGTTCTCTGTGTTAATTCAGCATTCACATAGAAAGTGATGTAATTTTACGTGATGTTGTTGATGTATTCTTGCCAGATTTCAATAACTAATTTATAACTAACAATAACTTTCCAATTTGGAGAAGAAAAAATATTCTCCAAATTGAAAAGTACAAGACCTTTTACAAAAAAAAGGAGGGGTGACATGCAGCAACAGGCTTCAGGCTGGATTCCTTCCTGAGCCGGCTGCTTTGAGGAGCTGTAGCCTCTTTGTAAAGTGCAGCGATTCAACCAGTTGAGCTCCAAACTGCCCACATCATTTTTGTAGCAGAAGACTGCAACTGGGATGAGATGTTGATGATAAAAATATGTAATGCATTGTGGTATCAAGATATAGCTCTACCATGAAATTTGCCTTTGCAGTTTGCTATATGCAAAGTTGTAACTATGCATTTAGGCCTAACAAAGTTTACTTGTTTTAAAGTATCTAACACTAATTCTCATTGTTCATTTATTATTTCTAACCTGAACCTGCTAAGAATGAACAATTTTGGGTTAAATATTGCTGGAATTAATTTATCTTGCATGGCAGTCTGCCCCCATGTTAACCATTCACCACCATAAGCTTATTTTGAATATGGAACTATCACATTTGTTGCAGACTGAAATAATGCTAAATATATACTAATGTTACCAACTGCAAAAGAAAGCATAAAAATCCAACATGGAAAATGGTGCAATTCAACTATTAAAGAGGCACTCTTATGATGTGTAACTGGGCATCTGTCTTGTGTTGTACAGTACCTCTACTCTGAGCTCTCTCTGGCCAGTATTAGTCAGTCCAATGTAGACTCTTGTCATTTCTCTCGCTATGTCCCTTTTTCTCTTTCTTTTCCTCCCTTCCTCCGATAATGTCCCCTTACACTTTGATGAATCAGCCACAGTGCACATTCAGTGTGTTGATATCCATTAACTGGCATGTCACATGGTGCCATAAAGCGAAACATTGCTGTAAAGTGATGCAGCATCCTGGAACAAAAGGTTGTGAAGTGTGGTTTCTCAAACTCACAATGCTGCAGGGCAACAACAGCTCCAGGAATGTACATAATAAATGTCACCGTATAATCAAAACAAGACAAAAAAAGTTACATGGTACTGCTTAAACAAAGCAGTGACTTCAAATCACAACAAAAAAGGTTTTAAAATCTTTGGTTTGCATTTTTTAGAACTTCATAAGGAAGCCTGAAGCAACCTTGATCAGTCACATGATTTGAATGATTAGAATAGCCAGACACAACACAAAGGTGTAGCATTTTCCAAAAATAAAGAACACCTTCACTACATATATTAAGAGAGGTTGACCACCAGTGTATGTTATGCAGAACTAATGAGGCAGATGTAAGTACAAGAAATACAGCTGACAAACATAAATAAAACACGTTGTGCCTCAGTTTGGCTGTGTGTTAGTCTAGAGCATAAATATTTTCACTGGAACAGTCTTGAAATGACCCTGAGGTAGGAAACTACCCACCCAGATGATATAAAGTTACACGTTGATGTCAAATTTAATCTGCTTGACAAATGGTTGTTTGTTTCTGTGTGTATGAATTTAGCAGAATAAACTCAGATAATAACAGAATGTGAACATAACAAGGACAAACAAAAAACAAAATTTAATAATACTCTGAACCTCGGGCTAAATCTGATCTGGATTCAGATCTTACTGACTCATCAACTAATGTACCACACACAGACACTGCAGCAGATCCACAGTGTAACAATAAATTCTTTGTCCTGTGCTGGAGGTCTCTGACCTGAGTTAAACACACAAATGTTTCCCACATGCAGCCAACTGAGTTCAGCACATTTACTGCTTTGTTTATATTTACAGTTGTACAATGCCACAGAGGGACGGCCACCGCCGTTGATGCCAGCTGGCAATCCTGCCCCTGTAGTTGCCTGTCTGTAAAAATTCTTATTTGGCATTCTTTTGGATGTTGATGCATGTAGAATGCATACACAGGATGCAAACAGTAATTAACACCATCAAAACAGCAATCCAAAGTTTTTGGATAAATATTTAAAATAAACATAAAACTTAACATGAAAGGTAATTGATGAAAAGGAATAGCATGCCCAAATTGACTTGTGGATGGTTTTCCTGTATGATTGTGAATATTTGTAAAATGAGCTCTGAATATGAAACAAAATTTTCTATTCAAAGTCTTGTAACCTGCAGTATTTGCTTATGTTTGTTTACGCTTTGTATAAAGTACTAATTGATGGAGGTTTATTTGTATTTATTTGCAAGATACAACATTTTTCCATCATTTATGCAGTGGAAGTCTCATTGCATAAGATATTTACCAGTTGCTGTGTTCCTACAACTGCTTGTCGTAAATAGGTCTTACAGGATTTTACAAGTGCCATGGTCTGTGATCTTGTTGTCTGTTAATTGTGGTAAGTAATTGGAAACTTCTTTGTTGGTTATGAGAATGTTACATGTTCCCACTTTAACTTTATACTGTACACGAGGGATTCCCATTTGCCTGTGAAACTGCTAGACTTGTATACTATGAAAGATCTGAGTTCTCTGTAGTGTTTTTGTCTTTCAGCACCCCTAACAGCCTTTCGCACAAACACCAGACATCTCTATTTTTGAGTGTATGGCCACACAAATGCAAGAGGAGTTTGGAAACAGGTATAAATAATTTGACACATAATAAACAAGAAAAGTTAATTTAAATTTAAATTATTTTACAGCAGTCATAATACTTGGTTTTAGAGATAGAGATCTAATAAAAAATGACAAGTTTTGGTTGAAATTAAAGGGGATTTGAAAATCATTTGGTGCAAGGGCTGCTTGGACTATTGAGTTATTCAGTTTAGCATTTGGATAGTTGGATAGTTAGGGGCAGAGTTAGAGAGCACTGGACACCTCTGAAATCTGACTGGTCACCCCAGGTACCACCTCAGCTGATTGACAGGTCTCTGGAGGAGGACAGAAATGTCTTTCCAGACATAGATCATCAGTTTGAAGTATTAAAGTAGTTTTCTCATAAGTCATCCTTTAAAAATTTGGGCAATTGTCTGCCTATTTATAGAAGAGATTTTTGTCCCTGTGCAAGTACAACTAAGGGTATTATTAAATGTTAGCATGAAGCTACAGTGCTAATTTATGGTAGCACCAGATTAGTTTTAAGGTTATGTAAGGAAACCATGCCACATTTAGTTCAGTCACTGCATTTAGGAACTACACATCAACTCAGTTAATCTCCATTCTCAAATTGGTGCTGAAAATAAAAAATGCTCAAAATGTACCTCAGTAAGTTATTTGGCGCTGACTGAGCTAAAGCTACATGATTCAGTTTAATTTGAAGCTAGCAAAGTTGCTGGTTGATTTTAAAGTAAGCTATGCCATGAAAATGTGAAGAAATATATCCTGTAACCAGTCTGATTTTGCATAAGAAGATACAGGAAGACAGAAATTGGGAGATTCTTTCTAATCTTTGTAAAGATGTTTTATTTCTCATGTCTCTTTAATTTGACCACTGTTATTACAGCAGTGTATGTGTGTGTGTATGTTAGAGAGAGGCACACAATCATTTCCATTCATAGTATATAACCCCGTGATAAAATCTTACAACTTCTTCATCTACACTGAATGTCCAATTTAAATAAAGAACCAGTACAACTCAACCACCTGCAGACAGATGCACACACTCATGCCTTATTTTAAAATACAAAGGCAGGAATTCAGCATCACAGGTGATGCTGGATAAGTATTGAATTTGAGACGAGCAGTTAATCGGTAGAGTGAACAAAAACAAAAACAGAAGGGAGGAGTGAGACTTTTGCAGGTCTAAAGGGCATGACAATTATCAGTTCACACACAGCCACAACATCCTCAGCACTTTGTGCAAGGCAATGAACCGCACATTGTCTCCCCTGTGGTGGTCGAAGTGTGAAAGTATGCATTGTAGGGAGGTGCTGTGTAAGAATACAAAACTCACAATTTTGTGTTATTTTGATCATGTTGTGAAGTTTTTTATTTTTCTGAAACCAAACAATTTATAAACCCTTCATCTGCTCACGCATGGCCTTGGATATGAATTTGTTGTCCATAGTTTCAAGCTTTTGGTTAAAGGTTGAGTGGCTTCTTTGAGCAGGGGTGATTTCTTTGGGTTTTGTTCCATTATTTTATTGATCAACACAACAAGCTTGTAAAATGTCTAAACTAATTTGTATGAAATTAAACACAAACCCTTGTAAGACTGTAATAATCAAAGTCCATAGACTCAGTGAATGTAAAAAGCTGACTGCAAATGGAAAAAATATGTCAATAAATAGATAAGCAGAAACGTGTTCACACAGGACCGCAGGAGAAGTTTGAAGGGATAAGTTCTCTGTTTATGAGTTAAAAATATAGGACACATACAATAATAAGTGTAATAAGAGTCACAGCAGCTTATTTTTAAATGTCAAACAAAATGTAATGTATTAATTTATTATTTTTATTCATTTATATATTTTTTCAGCATTGTAATTTATTTATTTTTGTTGCTTTTCATTGCTTAGAAATATTTTTTTTTCCCCACATTCAAAACTTTATTTTGCTTTATATACTTTTGCTGTCTGTTCTTGCTCACTTTCACTTTCATTTCCTGTTTGGTTAGCTTTAGCACAAATGCACAGTGTTATGTTTAGATTAGGTCACTTGGTTAGGTTTAGGGCAGAAAACAAACAAAATGAAGACAAATCCAAAATATCTGTATTCAAGCTTTTGGATGTGATTTGTGCATTTTTACTTAGTCACCAAGCAAGCACAACTTTCAAGGTAGTGTATTTTAATGAGTTCTTGCCCACAAAACCTGAAGCCTAACCAAGTAATTCAAAATGCCAAAACTTCACCATTTACTAATAAACACCTAAACATAATCATGTACCAAAGGTAACTGAAGCTGAAGTAAAAATCAGCGGAAAATAAAAATGTAGTTTTCTGTCAGACAAAAACAAACTTAAATTAGTTCTGTGTAGCTCCACCACCAAAACTCCCCAGAGCTAATGAAGACTCAGTCATTAATTAAATGTAATAATCCTTGACAATCTCATGAACTGCCTGAAGAACATCTTCCCCTATGCAGTTAATTTGGTGTCTAAAGGTCTAGTATTTAGACTTTTGGTTACCAAACTAAGTGTGAAATTAATTTCCCAGGACATAAAGAAATAAATGAAGATAAATCTCAGTTAGATTTCTTTATATTTTTTTTAGCAATGTTAAATACTATTTTGTCTTTACTGAACTCCTCCCAAATATAGTTGAGTTCAAACCAAAAAGAGAAAAGAAGAAAAAAATACTCCTCTTCTGTAGTTGTTGTTCTTGCATCTATCTCTGTGTGTTCCAGTCTGTAACTGAGCTGTCAACCTTTTTTGGTCGTACAGTGAGCTGTACAAGCACTGCCCCACAAGACTCTTAAATAACTGATTTTAACATGAAGTACACTTCTGTCAACAGTCTTGCAAGAGCCACATCCAAATCACAGATCATAATGTCGTCTCCCTCTGAGACATGCTGAAACATTGGAAGAATTACAGCTACTGGTCAGTAGCTGCTTACAACAACCCACCTTTACCACAAATGCACACACATACAAACACTAACAAGAATGCAACACACTGAAAAGCACAGCAATTAAAAACACTGGGGGAGTTAAAGTTTAAGAAAGGAGTTGGGCTCCCTGTTCAGAACACCAGGCTACAACCGGGTTAAAAAGAAAGCATCTGTGAGGTTTTGAAAGACAAAGAAATTAGAGCTTAAAGTTGTTTATATGAGTGTTATCACATAAACAGTTCTGCATTCCCTTCCTTTCCCTTCTGCCGCCATCCTTTTCAAAGCTTCAGTTTGTCTTTTTAGCAAGAATGTCCACAGCCGTTGTGGGAAGGAAATATAAAATGGACACATACACATAGACACATGCACACATACAAACCGACTTGCAGAAACCTGTACAGCCACTAACTCCCACACTCCCAGGAAATTACCCAGGGCCTGGCTTTTGTTTAGTTTAATTTCTTAAAAGCTTGTTTACCTGCTGCCTTCTTTATACACCTAAAGCATTAACTGAAGCAAAACAGGCTGTATGTGGACTGTCAACCCCTCCAAATATGAAAAATGTCCCTTTTCTTGCTAGGTAACTGGCTGATAAATCAATGTTTGGTAAGACTACAGTTAAATTCTGTTTGCTCTCACTGCACCACCATTTACAAGTGCTTGAAAAAAATTTTCATGATAAAATAAGATTACCACTGGCATTTAAAAAATGTGTCTTTGCAACACAAAACAAACAAAAAAAAAAAAAGAAAAGATGATAATACATATTTGAAAAATTAATAACTTTCTTTTCATGGTGCAAAAGTACTGCGTGTCTAATCTATTCTTATTGCTTGATCAGTATAATCAGAGAAAGTAAATGTTTGAAAGCAGATGGGCTCCATTACTTATCTTTGTGTTTTTATGTTTGTTTCCTTAGAGATTTTAGAGGTAGAGTGTGTGTGTTCTACATGTCTGCAGGATGTGTGTGTGCATTGTTTGAATGATTGAATTTCTGAGACATCCCTGAAGAATGCTCTTAGAAACTGTTTACAACCTTCTAGGGGCTTCAGGGATTTTAGTGGTTTTAGGGAAACTCAAAGGGGGAGCGTTTAACTTCTTTGCATAATGACTTCCAGACTATCGCGTGTTTTTCACTTTTATGTACCATACCCCTGTCAGGTCCCATCTCCGAGTTTATCCCACTGTGAGACTAAATGTTTTATAACACAGATTTAGTGTTTGACTGATTTATATATCAAGTTTATCTCAGTAGAGAAGCAAGGCCAAATACATTCACACAAATTTTATCTGCAATATTTTTATCACGGATCAAGAAAACTAACAGTTTAAAATGCATTTAAATTATATCTGAACAGGCTGTGAGTTTAAATCTGAGAAACAGCGAAATTCCTACAAGTTAAAAGTAGCCTGTATTGTGAATTTTGAGATGAAAATATAAAGTTGAATGTTTAACCTTGACTGGAATAATATTATGATGAGATTGTACATTAGTTTAAGAAATCTCAGAAAGATTAATCCAGATCACAAATTGGTGGTTTTAATCATAATAACCTTTATTTATGCAGCATAATATTTGTTTATGTTAGTAGTTGAATTCAACTATTTATTTATTATCTTTTTAATTTTTTGTATCATAAAAAATATACTTTGATTTTATAAAGAATGCAACATTTTCTTTTCCTTTTTTTGAGCTGAAGAAGACATCGTTCTATTTGTCATAGGCTGCTACTAAATAGGGTTTCATGGTGGATCCACATCAGCCAAAACCAGAGACATGTTTTTGCATTTGTCCCAACAGTCAAGTCAAATTAACTTTATTTCTTGCAGGGTTTTTTTATTATTATTCTTTTGAGAAAACACTAAAAAAGCCAGTGTAAGCTGAGTGTGTTCCACCAGAACCACTTTAATTTATTTTGGAAACAATTCTGCTGTAATGGTCTTAGGGATTTGGTTCTGCTGTGTTAGTTTTGTTTTTTCCTTTCTAAATGTTTAATTGACACTGTGATTAGCTTTTGTGGTTTCTGCGATGAGGTGGCACCATTGTGTGGTGACCCTCTTTCTGGTTCGCGATTATGATTTTGAAGTGGACTACTTGAAGCATGTGATGTGGCAAAAATGGATCAGACCTCCTGTTTTATTTCTAGAGGTTTTTACTCACAGCATTTTGTTGTATTTGCTTACTGTTTCCCTGCCTTCCTGCTGATTGGCACACCTGCTCTTCGTTTCTCAAAACCCCTCAGTATATCTTCTGGCTATTTTAATTTTATTCTCTGCTATTCTATTTATTCTACAGTTTATAGTTTGCCACTTAGATGATTAGTCTGTCCTGTTTTTGCCTCTTTTTTTTAGCTTAGTTTGGTTTAGGGATGAGCAATATCAATTTTTTCCTGTTGATACAATACCATTAAATTATGGTACCAACACACCTGAAATAAGTTAAATATATTTAACCGCCTACGAGGTTATGCACAGTGACTTGTTCATTTGAATCAGGTGTGTTGGAGCAGGGAAACATTGAAAACCTCCAGGACTGAGACCCTCGTATCTGATATACTGTATATTTGATTCACAGCCTTGAAAGGACTCAGATAAATGACTTTAGTCTGGTAATATGAACGTCATTCCCAAAATATTTCCATATTTAGTCTTGAAGTTACTTATTTGGTCGTTTCTTTTTTTCTTTCTTTCTCCCAGCCTTGACCTTGTCCTTTTCTTTTTATTTTGTATTTCTTGTGTCTTGGCTGTGCCATTTCTTGCTATGACACAGCTTTGTGCATTTTGTTTGGTTTTACTTCCTGGGTGTAAAACCTGTATTGTGTTTGTTTGTTTACTCCTTTTCTGACATCAACTTGTGTATACATATTTATTTCTTCTCCATGTCAAAATGGTGTAATTTTGCCATGGGGAAGGTGTAAAACTGCAGCAGAAATTGATGATTGTTGCTGCAGTTTTGAAGGCAGTGATTGTGAGGAGCACTGCAAATTTCAAACACCACATTCATGAAAAGTAGATTTTATGAGCGGAAAGGCTGAAAACAACTGTCTGTTTATCACAGTGTGTGACAAATTCTGTACAACTTTGCCAACAACCTAGAAGCTTCAGTTCTTCCACTATTTGTTTTAAACTTCTTGGTATGGTTTTGGTTTGGCTGGTTAGGGCCAGATGAAAATCAAACAATATATCAGGATTTAGTAACTAATTCCTCATTCCTACTTGACTTTTACCATCACTGTTCTTCTTTCCCCTCTTTTCCAGATTAGTTTTTATCTGTTTGTTATGTTCAACATGTTCAACATCTCCCACGTGTGCCACAGCAGTTACTGGGAGCTTTGAGCCCACTGGGGTTTTCCTTTGTTTGACACCTGTCTGTTCACACAACAATAACTGAATAAACTAAATAAAAAGCCAACACAGACTGAGAAAATTTAGGGAGCCAGTTAGCAGCCATTACAGGCTGCCAGAGATGTTATCGTCTAACTGAATCTCCGGTTCCTCCACTGCCGGCCTAATTTGATTACAGGTGAACAAATGTTTGCAATTGGTGGGGGGGATGGGGTGGGTATTTTGTTATCTACTTAAGATAGTTTTGCTGATGTCTGTGACATCATGTCTGCTGTGAATCTGTTTTGAATTTTCATCAGAAACAAAAACCAAGACAGCAGATAGACTCAATATTTCACTTTTGTTTTGAATGATTCGGAGCAGAATTAGATAAGAGGAAATTACCGAGAATACAACTGGCTAAATCTAGTCTGAGATATCAGATTGGAACAGTTTAAAGTTAGCTTTCTTTTTTTTTTTGTATTTTTTTTCTTGTGTCTGGCGCAATCATCCTCAGAGCGATCAGCCTCAGTTCTTTTAACAGGAGTTAGTTTTTTGTTCTAAAGTGATCAGTTCTGCATGAAATGGGAAGACAACCTGGGGCCCTGCTCGCTTGCTCTCTGCCTGAGCTCCACTTTGAAAGGATGCCATCCTCCCTCCAGTCCCAGATTGCTCCAGCACATGTCTGAGGGAGTGTATTTTTCTATGCCTCCCTGTGCTGTTACCATCAAACCATCCTTGCCAAGTGAGAGCAAAGTGCTCTGCATGTCAGTTTAATGTGACAGGCTGCAGCAGCACTACAAATCCAGGGTCAGGTAAAGATGTTTTCTGCGGATTTAGTAGTCTCATAATTTACTAATCAAAAAGGATCCAACTCCCTCTTGACTAGAAACCTTAGAATAGCCAGATTGAGTCAGAGACTCTAAAGATTCTATTTGCTTACTTAAAATATATGCAAACAGTGCAGGCAAGCAAAAAATTAAAAAAAAAATCTTAATTAAACAGAAATAAAAAAAAAAAAATTATAAACTGAAACAAGTTTTATTGATTCAATTAAAAAAGCTCCAACATGTTTCAAACAACCAGGCTAGAAAGGTGATGGAGCAGCAACCATTCATGAGAGAGAGGAAAGAGACCCCGCCTGCCAGCGTCTGTTAATCTGCATTTCTCATTTGTATACTTTATTGCTGTGGGAACTTCTGAAAAAGCAGACAGGAGAGAGCTTTCAAAGTCCTTGTGCAGTATGAAGTCAGAACCAACATGGCCCTCTGGGGACCAAGAGTGCTACTCTCTAGAGACACAACCTCCAGGGTTGTGTTTTTAAAGCTTCTTGGATTGGCCAGGCTTCCCCCAAAGTGAAAACTGCTTTATTTGTATTATAAACCAGACTGGCATGAGTTCACGGAGAGCAGGCTGTTTCCAGATCATAATACGTGATACATAGGTAGAGGTGACCTTGTCAGTGATCCTGGACACAGTTTATTAGCATTCCTGAAGGATAAAATCTAGAAAAGCAACTCTGAAAGAGAGAGAGAGAGAGATACACACAAAGATTTTTTGTTATTATTTATTATAATCTTTGTCTATATGTGGAAATAAGGCAGAGCATATTCCAGTTGCTACAAGGTGAGAGGCAGGATGCACCCTGAACAGGTTCCCAATCAACCACAATTTCAGTCTCTAAACCACATGGGAACATTCCAACAAACCATCTAGCAATGAAAGGATCATAAGATGCAGCAGCTGTTAAATAAGACCATTGCTTTAATCTTTTCATCTGGGGAAGATGCAATAACAGTTTGAGTCTAAACAAGTCACATTCTCTAAATCGATTCCTGATATGGCATTAATGGGATGATGAAAGCAGGACATTTTTCTAAAGCCTAAAGTTAAATCTGAACGGCAAACACACTTAGTCAACAAATTAAGTTAATTTCTTACTTACTTACATCCAGCAGTCAAGATAATCAAACTTTATAGGTCAAACTGATGTCCCAACGTGCACATGAGTGTGTGTGTGTACTGTATTTAAGAGCTATTAATTAGTCACTAGCAACTAGTGACTAATTAATAAATTAGCTACTCCCTATTAGCCATTTGACTTGTTAATAAAAGCATTTCCATTTTTACTGATATTTGATACATACTGTTTCTTAGACCTGTTGTATCACTTTATGGTAAAAATCTTGCTTAAGATTTTGTTCAGGCGTGTGTGTGCATAGATGTGTGTTTTGACTATTCTACTTTTGAGTTAACTTCAGTTCAATTTATTTTAGTTCAAATTGGCTTTATTTATAACAATCAATTCATAGCAAAGTCATCTTAAGGTCCTTTTACAGACACAATCCAATTTTAGCAATTGTAACAAATCTGTTGTATGATCCTGGCCATATAATAATAATACATACTTTATAATAACTGTGCTCATATAAGTCACTTCATTAAAAAGTATTTGGCTAGCTAAGGAAACCAAAAAATTGTAATGAATTTTCTTTTTGATGTCCCATCCTGAGCATGCACGGGTCAGCAGGTTTCTGTAAAATGGAAAAACTCCCTTTAAATAGGTACGAAAACCTCTGGCAGAAACTGGGTCAGGAACACCAACCGTCTGCTTTGAAAGGTTTGAGGATAGAGAGGACAAGAAAATGCAGTCAACAAGTACCATAGCTTTAAACATAAGTTCATGACTAAAATGTTTTATATTTTACATAGAGAATAAAGAGGAGGCAGGTTTTCAGCACATCATGGGGCATCCCCCAGCAGTCTAAGCCCACATCAGCATAACTTTGGTTAAAGGACATCCAGGCCAGCACTAACTATAAGCTTTACCAGACAGGTAAAGCTTCCCAAATTCAAATTGTAAGCTTTGTCTATAGCCTGATAACTTGAGGAAACTCTAAAAACTCAAGTATTATCATTTGATAATTTGAGTTTGTTGCACTTTCAATTAAATTTAGGCTTTAAATAACTGTTATATTACTATATTTTGTCTTTATACCATCCAAAAGTTTTGTTTCTATTCCTTTTTTCTGACACGCTTACACTCTGATTAATAAATACCAATTGGATCATATTTCCCATCACACGGGAGGATCAGTTTAAAACAAATGAACTCTGAGGTCATGAAAGACCACAGAATGACCTCCCTCCGTGTGCGTCCTTCCGCCTGTATTTCACAACCATGAACCAGGTTGTGACCTGTTTGTGCATCTGCTGGAGCTGCCTGTTCCGTCACTAAAAGAAGCTGTGTCAATATTGGTAAAGCAGTAACTCACTCACATGCTAATTTGTTCAATAATGCTTCAGTGACAGGAGCCTTTCGCTGAGTACGATGTGTGCAAATATACAAACTTCCAAGCAATTACTTACAAACGAACATGTACTATCATGCTTTTACAGCACCCCCTACCGCTTCATAAAAGAGAGGATTAAAGGCTAAGAAGGAAAGAAAGAAGTGCAGAAAAAAAGCTGCATAGCCATGTGAAGCCTTCTCTTTTTTCACCTTGTCCTGTCTTAGCATCTTGGCAAGGAGAATGATGGTCTAGCTGCTGTGTTGTACCAAACAAATTTGCTTTGCCAAGGTGGAGCTTTATTAATATAAAGGAGATGAAGCTTTGTGGATGTAAGGCTCCCTCTTGAAATGACACGGCCTGCAGCCACGGTACCAGGAAGCGGACCCAAAAGCAGAACACTCAGACAGCCGGGAGAAAGGTGCGACAATGTTTATTAATGATAAGTGTTGGTAGCTTGATCCAGGTCCGGGCAACTCTTCTGTGGAAAGGGCAGAGGGTTATTGCAGGGAAAGGTGCTGGGTTGTGTCAGCATTGACAGCGGCTTACTGTTTCTGCGTGAGACTGACTGTGGAGGGGTGAACCAGGAGATGTTATCTGTGGATGGTGTTGTGAGCTTGGTTGCAGGCAGGGCGAGCAGGCAGGCAGGTAGCTTGATGTGAGGAGTAGTCCAAAATCCTGGGTGCTGAGGTTAACTGAGGGGATCAAGGTCTTAGTCTGTAGAAAAAATGACAAGGTCAATAATCCAGGAGCAAAGCACAGATAGATCGTAGGTAGAGGCCTGATTACCACGCTTCATTGAATGACAATCTGGCGAAGACTGGAGCTCCTGCCTGACTCTAAATAGCCAGCTCTTCTCCCGGCTAACGAGCCCGCTGATGAGCTGCAGGTGGTGTCAATTGAGGCTCCAGCCTCCGCCCTCCGTCCCCATGGCAACCTGCTCAACCCAACCTGCAAACTCACACACACACACAGCCATGACATGAAACTTAAGTGTTACTCTTTATTTTCAAATTATTGCTGAATGACATATTAATGCTAGACCTGAAAGGGGAAACAAAAGAAGGGAAACTGAAAAGAAAAGGAGAGAGTAAAGCAAACAAAAAGAGGACAAAGATAGAAAAGATAGAAAACAACAGCAACTGTACTTAACCTGAACAGGCAACTAGCTGTTGCATCTGTAAAGAAACATAGCAGAAAATGTCTTATGGCTGCTGTTAGAAAACAGAGAATCATCCAGAGCACCTACAGGAAGACAACCACCACACCAGCAACAAGTATTAACGTAACTGTAGTTACTGGCACTTAAATCTGCAGGATGGCACAGTAACTGTATGAGCATGTGTGTTATGTGTGTTAGTGAATAAGTGTGTGTGTGTGTGATTTGTGTTTAATTATAAGTCACTGCTCCCCTTCCAAGCACAAAGACATTTTTACTTTTTCTTTAAAAAGTGAATAACTTGTTGTGATGTGGGACCACTTTGTAAGTGACTATATACACTTACTAGACACTTTATTAGGTACATCTTGCTTGTAATTGACCCCCTTTTGCCTTCATATTTACTTTAATTAATTGTGGCATAGATTCAACAAGGTATTAGAAACATTCTACAGAAGCATCACACAGTTACAGATTTGTCGACAGCACATCTATGATTCAAATTTCCTGCTCCACCACATCCCAAAGGTGCTCGGTGGGATTGAGATCTGGTGACTGTGGAGGGCATGAGAATACAGTGGTAATACAGTACATGTTCAAGAAAACAGTTTTAGATTATTTTAGTTTTGTTGTATGATGTGTTAGGTTGCTGGATGTAGCCATCAGAAGATGGTTATACTGTGGTCATCAAGGGATGGCTGTGGTCAGCAACAATACTCAGGTAGGCTTTGGTTTTAAAACCAGGCTCAGTTGGTACTTTGGGGTCCAGTATGTTAGGAAAATATCACCAGCCTGAACCCTTGATACAAGGCAGTTTTTTTTGGTAGCCACTGTGAAGCCTTTAGCACAGTATAAGAAGTAGATGTGTTATATGAATATGGCTTGTACTACAAATGTAATGAATGGCGGAGGTGGTGAGGACCCAAATGCAGGCAGTCGAGACCAGAGGCAGAACTGTGCAGGTGACAATGGTTTATTTCCCACAATATCATGACAGGGAACCACACAAAACAGGGATGAACCAAAAGGATCTGACAAGGGCAAACTGAAAACCATGGGGTACACAGAGGAACAAACTAAGAACAGGTGAAGTGAATCAAAACCAAACCAGGTAAGCTAATGAGCCAGGTACAGAAAACACAGCACATGAGGAAAACAGGAAAACTAAACTAAATGTGACAAACCCCAGAACCATAAACTAAAAATCAAGACAAAAACTAAAACATGACACAAACGATAATCTTAACAGAAAACTAAAGACAAAAACCAGAACTAGAAACCAAGATCTAACCAGAACTAAACCTGACCAAACCAGGGCTACTCAATTTGGTCCTACAAGGACTGCAATCCAGCAGGTTTTCCATGTATACCTGCTTCAACACACCTGGATCAAATTAAATGGATTTAACAGCCAATCAAGTTCTGCACAATGACTAATTAATTTGAGTCAGGTGTGTTGAAGCAGGGAAACTTGGAAAACCTGCTGGATTGCGGCCCTCATAGGACAAAATCGATCAACACAGAAATAAAACCTGAAAACCACAAACTATAAACCAAGTTAAAAATATAACACAAACCAAAACAGACAAAAGCCAAACACAAGAACTATGACCAAGACCAGGAATTATGACAAGTAGGGCTGCAACTAATGACAATTCTGATGGTCAGTTAGTCATCGGCTTTTAAAATGAGTAGTCGACCAATCGGATTATATATCTCATAATTATTAAATGGCTCTTATTTCACTTTCAGCTTTGAAATCTTGCATGAGGTTGTTATGTAAATCCGACGTGCCTCCTCTTTAAATGTTCGAGCATTGCAGACGTATTTCCGTGGTACGCAAGGTCGGCTTTACAAATCCTACATGTATTTAATTTATTTTATAAATTTAACGTGAAGTTATCACAGACTTTTTACGTCCTCTGTTTTGTTCCCCGGTCAGTTGCCATATTTTTCCTGTGGCATACTTTATTGCGCATGTGTAGATCTCAGCAGAGATAGAAAAAGAAGACGATTTCTCACTCTGCAGTTTTTTTTTTTTTTTTTTTCTGACAATAGTTGATGGGTAAATTCGTTGTCGACTTTTTTTATTGTCGACTATTGTCAACGTCGACTAATCATTGCAGCCCTAATGACAACAAATGTGCACAAGAAAAAAAATGATTAAATAATTTAGTCTGTTTAACACTGAATACAGGAGCAGAATATGACTCTTTCCTTAAGTCTCTGCAGCAGCATTCTGCGTTTAATGTTTTATGATTTTCATGTCTTTATGAGGTTTACATAGTTCTGTTCATGTTGTTTTAGAGTACTGATACAAGATCTTACAGCCTTTTATGGGTTGGACTCTCCCTTTTTGTTAATTTTAGCTTGCCCATTGCTTGAGAGAAGTATTTGCTGTTGCTTTGCTCTACGAAGTTTTCTTTTGAAAAGTTAACTGTGAAGTAGCGTGTGTTAGTTGAAGCAGTATTGTTGAACAATTTCATCGCTGGTTAACTGGAATGTTGGACTAAGCCACTTTTAGCTGCTAGGCATATCACTAGCAAAGAGCCTTAACTTAAAAACTCTCCATTTTACCTCTTGTGGAACACTGTCGCTATTAGCCATTACGACTTGAGAACAAACTGTCCATGTAGCTAAACTCCCCAAAGAAAGCTGAAGGCTGGATTGAAGCAGCATTAGTTCTCACACAGATTAAAGTTTTATCACTTCTGAACACAATAAGCGTGTATTTAAAAAAAAAAAAGGATGGATTCACATTTTTTCTGAGCTTTCTATGAACTAACACTCTAGTGCTGTGATTCCTGAAGGTATGAAGTGTCAAACATCACCCACCTGGGACTTCTGACTTGCTAAAACAAATTTCAAGGATTACTTCCAAACAGCATTTGACATCAGTTTGGTGTGAACATTTAGCCTCTGCTGTCCTGAGGCGACTCGGTCTGACTGTGTTGACATCTCACATAACCAAATTCTCATGTACTGCAGTCGTCCCTGAGAAATTACTTAGCCCCCTCCATGTATATGTAAAACCCACAACAAAACCTGCCATGTGTGCTTAACAGAAATGTAATTGCTTTAGAAATTATTTGAAGGGCATCTTAAGTTTTAACAAAATCCTTTGGGACAGAAACACTGAGACGACAGCTATTAGATTTCTCCCTCTTTTTGTGCAGTGTGTCCTTTTCCTGCCTCGTTACTTTGATTTGATCACTGAACCTGACACACACTGACTTGTTTTCGCTGTATCTTGTGTGTCATTGAAATTCCAACCAGGGTGGAATAAGAGACAAAAAACGTTTGGACTCCTTGTCCAGCTCTGGAGCTACCTGATGAGGTTTGATTAAAGGAGCTGAAACCCAAACCTCACTCTGTGTGTGTTCACTTTCAATCACCGAGACTTACACACAAGCATATGGTATGACACCACACCAGAGTGAAGACATGCATAACAACACATACCATGTGTAGCACCCTACCTCCATGTGTGTCCTCTTTAAATCATCTCAGCTAAACAGGGAGAGCATCTCTCACCTTGTGACCTCTCAAATGCACAGCTTAGCACCCAGAGCCCAGAGGATGAACTTAACTTAAAAGAGCACTTACAACATCTGGAAAGCTTTAACCTCAGCTAAATAAATAGATAGAAGTAGATCTGTGGTTTATATAGTAATTGTGTCATCATGTGACAAAGCCTGAAAAGACATTTTGTGCCCAGATGTCACTGTTACAAAATCTTGGTTTTAATAACACAAATCAAAGGATAACGACATATTCTTCAACCACATCTTCCTATTTGTTTTCTAACTTCTGATGGGTTTCAGTGTATCAGCATGCACGACATGCCTAACATTCAGTTCCTCTTATGCCGTCAGCTAATCATAGTTTCACATGCTTTTTATAGTCATGCTTCTCAGGTGAGGGAATTACCTGATGGCATGTTTGTAGTTGCTGAACTACAGTATGCCAAGCAAAATACTTTTGTGTTTAGATAAGAGGAGAGAAGTCACGTTGAGTCAACGTTTCTCACCAGATTCATGGGTTGATTTTTCTCTGTATAACAAACATAAAAGTTTAGTGGACAGTGTAACAGTTAATGTTAGACAGAAGCAGTAAATGTAAAAAGAGTGACACCCTGTGGGAATAATCTGTATTATTTTCTCTACAGCCATCCATTCCCAAGCCTTTTAGCATGTCACTCTAAAACTACGTTAACCTGGTCAATGTTTACAAATACCGGTTAGTTGTAACTTGATAAGTCTGTCATTCGGTTAATAAAACATTTTAAAAATAGCCAACAACATTCATGCATGCTTATGCATGTACTACGTTATCCTACAGGCTTAATCACCGATAGCTTCATTTATGTTTTCATATTCTTTTGACTGATGTTGCTCTTTATGGTTTTTTCCATTTTTCTTCCTGTTTTTGCTCCTGATGATTCTCTACTTTTTTTTTCTTACAGTAAGTCACAGTTTGTGGTGAATGTGAACTAGGGCTGGGACGTGGGTGGTGTAAACCAGGGCTGGGACGCGAGTGGCATTGACCAGGGTGGCGTTCACCAGGGCTGGGATGCGGGCGGCATTGACAAGGGCTGAGACACAGGAAGCGTTGACCAGGGCTGGGACGCGAGCGACGTTGACCAGGGTGGCGTAAACTAGGGCTGGGACGCGGGCAGCGTTGACAAGGGCTGGGACGCGGGCGGCGTTGACCAGGGCTGGGACGCGGGCGGCGTTGACCAGGACTGGGACGCGGGGGGCGTTGACCAGGGCTGGGACGCAAGCGACGAAGACCAGGGTGGCGTAAACCAGGGCTGGGACGTGGGCGACGTAGACAAGGGCTGGGACTCGGGCAGCGTTGACCAGGGCTGGGACGCGGGCGGCGTTGACCAGGGCTGGGACTCGGGCGGCGTTGACCAGGGCTGGGACGCGGGGGGCGTTGACCAGGGCTGGGACGCGGGGGGCGTAGACCAGGACCGGGACACTGGCGGAGCTGACCAGGGCTGAGACGCAGGTGGCGTAAACCAGGGCTGGGACTCGGGCAGCGTTGACCAGGGCTGGGACGTGGTTGGCATGGGACACCAAAGCACTGGAGACGACACAGGAGACATGGGATGGGGCTTTATTTATTTATTTATTTGCAACAATCAAAGTTTAATGAAAACAGCAAAAAAGGCTAAAAAACAGAAACACAGACCTCACAAAAACAGCACAGTGAAACTACGATGATCAGGCAAAGAAAAAAAGAAACCAAGGGGTATTATAGGGAGGAGAACTAACTAATCAAGGAGCAGGTGGAGTAATCAGCAATGTAAGGACAGGTGTGTAAATTGAACAGAATACAGAAGCGGCTAAACCTACAAAATGAAACAGGAAACCAAACAGAACTGAGACAATGAAATAGGAGAGTAAAAGAACAAGAACTAAACCAAAAACCCAGAGACCATGACAACAAGACTCTTATCTTGACTCTTGTTTACTCACCCTCTTCATTTGTTCCCTCTTTCAGGTGCAACATTAACACATAATTCAACCAAGACCAAATTTACAAATAAAGAATAAAGTATAAAACCACAAGAAACAACTGTTCAGTATTTTGTAGTGCATTTCCTTGTGCAAGTCACTTTCTCTGAAATTTTCTTGAACCACTTTTTGGTTTAATACGGTGAACATTTTAATCATTTCCTCAAAATCTTTAAAAATCAAGATCATGTATTACCATGTAAATGATGAACCACCAAAGGATTCTCAACAGAGTTCATGTCTGGATGTTTCTTGAACCACTCTTTTATGATTTGAGCCTGATTATTCCTCTCATTGTCACCTTGGAAGATTCCAGTGAAACCATAAAAACATTTATATATTTTTGGGTACATAAAATGACTGATTTCTGAGATTTAGAGAAAATCAGCACAAATGATCAAACCAGTATCAAAGGTAATGGTCAAATTCCTCAGACGGTGAAAGATTTTATCTATTGTATACTGCTGACACTTAGTGGACATTAGTGAACAGTGCAGTAAGTTTTTCCAGACAGACTGTAAGTGTGAAATGTAAAAAAGCTCTTCTAAAGCAGCTCTGTTTTGAGTCTGGAGTTGTTGTTTTTTTTTTCTCCAGATCTCAGATCTATCTATCTATCTATCTATCTATCTATCTATCTATCTATCTATCTATCTATCTATCTATCTATCTATAGTAAAAAGTAAATTATTTATATAATAACTCAGCTTTGTGTATGTACATGAATATAAAGTGGAGGGTAAACTTATTGTTGGGTGAATTTCAAGCATCATGGGACGCTGTATAATCTAATAACACAGTGGTTAACTTGTAAGCAGATAAACATATCACCCGTGTCCACTTCTTTCATGAAATAAATTCTGCCCCCTCCCCTCATGAGTAATGGTGACTCACAATGTGAAAGAAGATGCAGCAGGAACATTTATGCCCTGAGGAAAGCGGGGCAGGGATGGATGGAGAAACTGTATCTACACTTTGAACCCATAAGAGCCCGATGTGACACATTTGTTACATACAGTTTCTGAGACATTTTGCTTCAATTTATGGTATAAACTTTGCTCAAAATCCTGTTGAACACAATCTGATAATTGTCTTCTGTCCCCTAATAGATACCCAGAAGCAGAAAACCACATTATAATATTTTTAAACTATCACATGATAATAAATGGTAAATATCCCCCACCAAAAAATGTAAATTTTTTTGTTACATTTGTTAAAGGGCCAAAAAAAGACCTCATATTTTAAAAAATTGACTTTTCTTACCATTTTTTCATGGGTCGGGCCTTAGAGGGTTCAAGATCAGTCAAGCCCACAAATACAAAGAGATGGGATGCATTTCAGACTGATGGGCTACAGTTTTAGCTATAACTTACTTTGAAATGCATTGCAATGATAATCAGCATCCTCTGTTCTCTCTTGGCATGATATTTTTAATTGCAGTATCTGTTCAGTGGCTTTAGGATGCACATGCTTTGACTCGGAAAGTTTGCACAGAAGAATAAATGCTACCAAGAATATTTATTAGGTTACTTCTTCACAGTGACGTGTCAAATGTGAATGCACTATACAGACATGTTGTTGTTTCCTTGTTTCCTTCTATTTTTGTCCATCACATGGAGTTCTTATATTTCGCATCTCTTTTTTTTATTTTAGTTTTAGCTCATAATGACACCTGCAGGTCAAACCTTATTTTACATGCCAAAAGCAACTTAAATGTGTGGATTAAAATATTATTTGTGATTAGAATTTAAAGGCCTACATTATATATATGAACACAAAATATAACATCTAAGAAACGCAAAATCTCTATAGCCTAAAAAGTAATGTTAAGCTAAGAAACATTCTCACTGGCTACTAACCAAAAAATAAAATAAATAGAATACAGTTAAGCAAAACTAGGCTTTCCTGTTATAAAACTTGATTAAATACATCATTTTCTGTGTAGCGATTTCGTCTGTCACATCTTCAGTTGTGTCTTAGCCACGTGTCAAAATAAATTACTCTCCCACAGCAAAGTCATTCTGTGCCTTGTAATCAAACTAGTTTAATTACATTGTTTTAAATGTTATTTATGGTGCTTTTTTCTCCCTGAGTTCCTTGCACAGACTGCAGAGACTTGTAAAATGTTCAGCCACGCTGAGATAATAACTTCATGAGCAGTAGGTAATTAAAAAGACTTCAATCAACCTAAAAATCGGCCTGGAGACAGGGATCCATTCTGTAAACGTGACGGCTTGCATGGATTGCATTACCGTAAATATCCTAAAAGCGACAACTCTTTAGTTTCCCTGCCCATTTGCTTGTGTTTTGTGCAAAAAGAAACATCTACATCTTTGTAATGTTACTGGAATATCGGGAAATGTCTTTATAACTGGAGTTAAAAAAAAGACAATTAATTATTCAAACTTGAGTTGGAAATTAAAAGAACACACAGAGATGAGAACGTATCTACCTCTACAAATACTGTTACTTAATGATACATGGTGTAGATTAGTGGTTTAAAATTAGAGAAAAAGAAAAGGCAAAACTTGGTTTAAACCGGCCAAGAGTTTAAACAATTATTATTATTTTTTTTTTCCTTTTAGGAAGTACAGTAGTGTGAAAAAGATTGGAATGACCCCTGTCTTAGCATGCTATTCAAGCAAAATGTAGAATTTGTAGCTTGACAGATTATTGTAATTTTTATCTCTCATATTGATACATTTACATAAAAGAAGTATATGAGTAATTAAGTTATGTAAATTTTTGTTATTCTGATAACATAAACAATATACATTTTAAATAAATAAACATGAGAAAATATGATATAAAACAATACAACACTGCTAAAAGTTTCCCTGAAGTTCCTTATTTAGTCTCAAAATTGACTGTGTCAAAGTTTTTCAATTTACCTTTATTGAACTTTTGAACCTTATATCTTCATCTAAATTGAAAGAGGGCATATTCTGTGTTTAATACGTGAAATGGGTCAGAATATATTCTCGGCCATTCTCAGCATATTTTTATGACAGGATGTCTCATTGAGAATGTGTAATGTTGGTCCTATTATTTGTTGGTGCAGTTTAAATATTTTTACTGTGAGCAAACGTTCGTACCAAGTAATATAAGCAGACATGACAAAAGATTTATGAAATAAAAGAAGAACTTTGTTACTTGGCCCAGAGCGCCTAAGACATCAAAGGAAATAGATCGTTTGCAGATCATTTCGGTGTGGATTTTACAGGACAAGCTGGTCAGTCGTGACAGCTAGGTATTTGCAGGACGGTACCTGTTTGGTAGTAGAAACACATCGACATTCACATGCTGATCCAAATACAATAAGTAGTGTTTATTTTACACCTGATATAAAGCCACTGTAAAATCAAAACAGGTTATCATTGTTGTTGTTATTGAGCTTGAGGTATTTTGCTTCAGCTCAGGTATAGTGCATGTGTTACATTTGAGACACTGATTTTCAAGCTGAAATACAGAATAGAAGCAGACTAATCACATTTATCTATTTCAATCTTTTTAATAAATCTAAGATAAATATAAAAGGCTTGATGACACTTAGAGAAGACACTATTTTCTCTCCAGACAATTACGTCTTTAGCAAAGTATAGACTGTCAAATTTACGAGACTGACTCGAACGCAACACGAGGGAAAAAAAAGTCTGGAGGAAGAATGTATGTGCGCGTGTTTTTGACAGTTTAAGGTAAATTCTCCAGTGGGATTTGTACGTGGCAGCGCCTACAACCTCTTTCTGTAATAACATATGCCAAGTGGACATTCGTTCACATACCAGAGCGTAACAGTGTTTGTAAAACCTTCTGGAAAAGAGGTAAGCTGACATTAGTATCAGAATAGCTGCCACAGAAGCAAATATTTTACATGTACATTACGCCGAGACGTGAGCGTGCGTGCGTGCCTTGCGAACATGCTGGGATGGTTTTTAAGTAATGAGTCCAACATTCTTAATGCTGTTTATTTTTAGGGTGTCGGGTCAAAGAGATTTTTGTGGTACCGAGAAGGTGCAGTAACTTATTATTTTATGAGGTTTGTGGGTGTTTTGTCGTGTTTATAATCGCTGACACGGGTTGTTTCACAGAGGACATGGAGAACATTTTGAAAGTTTGCGCGAACCTTCTGGATGAGCATCTCATGGGATGTTGTTCCTACAATGTTTATTACATTCTCACACACTTTAAATTGTTGCATGGCATTTTTTAAAAACATTTTTTAATCTCAATAAGATTTAGCAGGTGAAATGTAAAGTTATACACAAACAGGAAGGAGACTCACGGAGCCAGAAGAGTTGGAAGTTTGGTAATTTCTAGAAGCACTGCAACTCTGTGGGCTGACGTCAGTGGGATACCCAGGGCTGTTACCCAGCGACTGCATTTCAATCTGTTAACGCTAAGCGGCTAACAAAGCTAGCAGTTTGTATCTGACTCCTACAGATTGGTTGGAGGAAAAACGACAACAGCATAATGACATAGGGGCAGAAATAAAAGATTGCAGTTGAGGAGCGTCCACATCTTCATCAACCTAATGTAGGAAAATATGTGGTGGTAAAGAAACATGACTCACAGTCGGTAGAATAGTCCCTGATTCATTATCTAGTAGTACTATTTGAAACAGGGAAGGGTTGGTTTGAAAGTTGTGGCTGGAAAGAATTGTGAGACAGAATGATCTTCTTCCTTACATAAGGGATAGTCAAGAGTTTTCTATGCTGTAGGAGATAGCAGGAAGAGTTTAAGCTCTTTTCCTTCAGCATGTAGCTGTTTTCAATCTTAGGAAAAAAGCCTTTATAAATGGACACCTGCTCCAGGGCCAGAGTATGTTTTTTCCTGTTTAAGCTACTGTAGAAACTAGGGAAAGGAAGAAAACCATGCCACTTGGCAAATTCTTTCTCTTTGTTGTAGCTTCTTTTCCTTCAAGGCGACCCTCCTAAATGTGCTGAGTCTGTTTTGACTGGTGAGATTGTGTTACCTTGTAATTTAGATTAGTAACATGAGAAAAGCCTGAACTGCCATGGAGCAAATCCTAAAAACAGGTAAAGCTGTAACCATTGGATGTTTTGCCTTTTAGTTAAAAAAAAATTGCTGCCCCTGGTCCTTAAAATGTTAGCAGATTAATTTTCTATTTATCATCTTAATCAAACAAAGACTTACAACCCGCTTGTTCATCTGGTTCAAAAGATATTTCTTAGGACAAAAGGCTTAAAAAGAATGGCCGTGGGCTTTGTTCAGTCTTTACAAGTGACTCATAATGTCTCTGAACACACAGCTCCAGTATAAAAGGTTGTGTGCCCGCCAGGTAATTGATGCCTTGTAGGGATTTAGATGCAACACAATGGTTGTAACTGGCTTCAGCAGCTAATGGAGTGCAGCTAAATTAATGGAAGGCAGCAAATAGAAATGATACCATAAAACTGTCAGTTTACATTAGGCTGGAAATCTGCTGACATACACACTCAGAGGATGATGTATTCCTAGATACTGTTTGAAAAAGGAATATTGTTAAAATACCTCACGATCTGCAGTCACTGTCTGTTTTAACACAAATATTGAAACTATGCAATAAAAATCCTGTTAATTTATATTACGACTGCAGTGCACTGACATACTTCTAAGGGTTTTTAGAAGGGTATGACATGTTTACGTACACCTGCTTGTAAAAATCAGAGTTTGTCTTCTCAGATACTTGCTTTTGTAAACTAACATGAAGTCTTAGTTTGTGCGTAAACATTTAGAGTATCACAATGCAAACTTTGGTATGAGTGACTCCCTCTAAAGGTGGATATTACGGGTTTGCAACACAGCAGTCTGCTTATAAATGATTGATGCTACTACAGTCTTACTTCCATTAAAATGGACTAGAAGCTTAAAGTGTAGCTGAGTTTTTTAAACCATAAATATTTCTTATATGTTTTGTGCAGTTGGCTCTGCTTCATTTGGGGAAATGCACTCCTTTCTTGTCTCAAAAGAAGGAAATCTAAGTGCTGAACTGTTACTTCAAGATTCATTGCAAAATTGTTTCACAGCTGGAAATGTCTGCTCATCTCTTGTGGAAGTGAAACTAAATGGAAATTTTTGTGTAGTTAGTTTTGTGTAAACCATGAATGGACTGGATTTTAAGTAACTCTCATGGTCATTTCTGATGCTTAATTGGTCAAAATGTATTTGCTATTTTGAAAGCACATAAATGGAAACAGATTCATATTAGTGAAAGCAAATTTTAGTCTAATTAAGGAGAGTTTTTTTTTTGTAGTAGAAACTAAAACACACAGGGCAGCTGCAAGAACAAGTCCAAATCTGAAATAGTTTAAATTGCTTGAGGAGAGTTCAGTCTTGCTGACAGCCTGACTGACGGCCAGGAAACTGCCTCAGCATGTTCAGTCGCAGCAAACATGAATATGCTTTATCGGGTGTATTACATACATGCATCACTCTGATCAAACAGCAGGAATTTGTGTGTTGGGGGAGGGCACATGCCCGTCCAGCTTACGGATTGTCATCAGTCAGGAGGGATGTCTGTTTAGCATCAACATTTGCACTCCGCTCACCATTTGCAGGCAGCTTTGAGATGGAAATTGGCCAGCATCTTCTTTGCATTGAGGTGGATTAAGGCATGCAGTTTGTGTTCTGTGTTGACACAGATGGGTCTTTGCATTGTCCTGCCTGCTTCTGTCAGAATACTGGAATGTGATGTTTGCAGCTAAAATGAGAGGGGAAAAAACAGGAATTTAAATTTTAATTTCATAGCTTTATGACAGTTTAAGCAAAGAAGCAAACGTTAGTTCCGTATGGTTGTGCAGGAATCACTGTTAGAGACATTGTAATCATCCTTACTCTTTTTGGTTTTCCTCATCTTAAGCTTTTTTTTTTTTTCAAGTATTATGCTTTAATCATGTACAGATGTCCTGGAAAAAACTATTTTTAAGGTCATTTTAGTTTGCAGAAAAACATTTCCTGAAAATATTGGCTGTCTCATAAAATGTTTGGCTTCATCCTTTTGCATCAGTGTTGAATTAGTCTTGCTGTGGTTGTCATGACAACGCTCTCCCTCTCTCATTGTACTGTCACCAACTTTTGCTTTGCTTACTTTTTTTTTGTTCTAAAACATTCTGGGGAACAAAAGCTCCCTAACGATCTGTATCACTGTTTTCTGGTCTAATATTTAAATATTATCTCCCGAAAAACTAAAAAAAGGACATTTATTTAGATATGTTAGTGTCAACTGGGAACGATAACAAAATACAGCTGTTGCTTGGTGCAGCCAGGCGTCCAGCAAACCTACAGATGTTCAAGTTTACTTTTGGAGGAAACGTCCCCATTGCAGACTTTGGGTCCTGACTGCTTTGCCAGAGTTTGTTAGCTTTGGATCTTATCTCTCTCATTAAACCACACCTACATCTAAAAAAAAAAAAAAAAGGAGTCTGGAGAAAAACTGAGATCCTGTAAGTTAACAGTGATTTTGGAAAACAACAGCATCGAAATGAAAATGATTTCATCTAGGAGGGTTTTGCTGACCTTCATTTTTTTATATTGATGAATGTGCGCTATAACAGCTTCTTTGTAGGTCTAAACATGGAAAAATATTTTACACTGCATGAGTTAATGTTGAAAATGTGGGTTGGGTTTAAACAGTTCAAATATAGCTGCCCACATCTGCCCAGCTTCCTTCTCTTCCCCTTCTGCTACTCAGCACAATTTAAAGAAATTGTAGGCAAGGGTCAGGACTTCAGAAACACTTGGGTTGTGAATGAAACAAGATGCTTGTCCAGGAATGTGACAAAGGTGTGACAGCCTCTGTTTGAGCTGAGCTATTTTTCTGACTGCAAATTACAAAGTGTGTGTGTGTGTGTGTGTGTGTGGGGGGGGGGGGGGGGGGGGGGGGTGTTATATAGTTAGCAGTTAAAGGGCCACAAAATCTATCCAGTTCCTATTGTGGAGGTTTGATTCAGGACCGTTCTGCTGTCATGATTATTTTTCAGTGTAATAATTCTGTAATAATTATAAACATATTCACACAAACAAAAATAGTGACTTTAAACTTTTTTCCTTTTTTTTTATTTTTTGCCACCATGATTTTAGTTCACATTGATTTACTGTACATTTTAAGGGCATTTTCAGCCCTTTTAGACCATCTTATTACACAGTTGTCTTGAGTGTTTGCACAGATTAAGAGACACTTTTGTCACAAATAAGTCAAATTCCACTATCCTTGACTTTTTTAAACAAAAGACTAATAATGTCATTAGCAGACAGTTGCAGTATTTCTTCTTTTTTTCTTGGGCAGTTGAACAATATTGTTGTAGCAATACATTTATCAGTAACATTTACCATGTTAGCAGGTGTAGCATCAGCAAAATGATTTCTTTTTCACTTGAACTAGATTTCTGGCCAAGATATTATCATAAGGCAACATTTATGTGCTTAAAATTCCTGGTTTCTAGAAGTCTTTGATTATATATGTGGTGCAGACAGAAGTACATGTGTGCCTGTGTTTGCTTGTGTGTGTGTGTGTGTTTAACACAGGCAGCAGTAAACAGTCATCACTGAGCGCCACGGTAAAGCAGAGCTGGAGAAAATCCAAGAGGTGAAAGTGAAGCCAGGTCACTTTCACAAAGAAAGCTTCTCTCAGTCCGGGTCTGGGAACAGAGAGCGAACACAGCTCGAGTTCCTTTCGCTCCAGATAACTCCACTCAAACAATGTGGCAGCATCTAACAAAAATATCACCATAAACTGGGAAACAATAGTTTTTAGACGGCCATTTGAACTGAAGCCTGACTTTCTATTTGGTTTATTTTTGTTTGTAATATTTAGTTTCATGTTTAAAAGACATTAAATTTCCGTGTAGGATATGAGGTGTTGTACTTGGGTTGAGGTTACTTCTTTTTTCTCCTCCAAAGGAAAAAAAAAAGGTTTCTCTTTTCCTTTTTCCTTTTTTTTTTCTGGGTACGCTCTGGTTTATAACTCGGCCTGAACACTGTCATGAAGGTCATTGGTCATCTGGTGGCCAACTGGAGGTAATAAAGGAAATAAACCTAGACTGACCTTACATAAACCATATGGAGGGTTAGATAAAAAAAATAATTAGAGTAATATTTACTCCACTTTCATGCAGATAAAGGAAGCTTCATATCTCTTTTTTTCCCTAAGAGTATTTCGTTCATAATGAGAGATGGATAAAACAGCAAGTAATGACTCATTCATTGGGAACTTGTTGGACATATTGTTTTAGGCTGTCAGCTATTTCAGTAAGGAAACACAGGATCATTGTATAAACTGCCAACTCAGGGTAATACAAACTGCAAGTTTAATTGCATGTTCTATTCAGTCAGAAAAGGATGGAAACTGTCTGTGTTTAGTAGTAATGGGGAATGAGAAGCTCAGTGTGAAAAAAATGATAATAAAAGAAGAAGAATAGGACAGCAAGCTAGAGGAATAACAGGCAACATGGTAATTTATTCTGTGGTGACGAGGTGCTTTTGTTTCTCAGTGCAGGTTACTGAAGAAGAGAAAATGTGGAAGTCCTTGTTTTTTGTCATCTTGGTTTTGCTCCACTGCTGCTGCTGGACCACACATGGGGAAATCTTCACCTCCATTGGTAGGTTTAAAGATTTTACTCTGTTAAATTTAAACTTTTCACATACAGACTTTCATAGGAATTAAGAGGGCAAGGAGCAGCCAGGTCTTGTTATTCAGACGTTTACTGTTTTGGGGCATTTAGGTGTGTTAACACAATGCTAAGCAGGAAAGACATCAGTAATAATCTTGGAGAAGCGGTTGTTTGTGCCTATTAATATGGGAAGAGTTAAGAGGCTATTTCCAAAATATTTGGTGATTATTCTACTGTGAGAAAGATTATTCACCTGTGGAAAACATTTAGGATTGTTTACAGTTTTCCCGAAAGTTTACTAGAAGCTCAGAGAGCTACATACTCTACAGCTCGCTTAGTATGTTAAATGTCAAAGTTCATGCGAGTAGACTGAACAAGTCTGACTTGTTTGGAAGGATTGGCATTAAAAAGCCTCTTATTTCTCCAAAGAACATGTTGCATGGAAAATTGCATCTGAATAAACAACAAAAGTTCTGGAACATTTCTTGTGGAGGGAAAAAAAAAATGACCAAAGGGGAGAAATTTGGCCATAATGCACAGCCCCATGTTTAAAAACAAAATGCGTTTCAGCACAATTCCCCCATATCAGCTGTCACGGACAGTAGTGGAAGAGTGAGGATTTGGGTTTGTTATGCAACCAAATGAATTAAACCTTGGTTTACTTAATTTGTCCTCAATGCAGATAATGTGACACTGAGTGAAAACCTTGCCTGGACTGTGTTACACGGTTAATGTACACTAAATCAAAGTTATCAGGCCAAAATCCTTGAAGTTAGTTTGAAAGGCTGCATTGTTATATGATTCTTTGTAGAGGCAGGAAGAGTGTAAGTACAGTGGATTTGGATTAATTTGCTTAAATGACGTTTTGCCAAAATAACAAACTTTACCTTTTTAGCCACATAAGATTTTAATGCAATCCTCTAAGCATTTGCACAAGTGGTTTTTATGTTGACTAGTTATTGCACGTCATTACTATAAAAGTTCCACAATTCATGGCTTCATTTTAGCTTCAGCCTAAGAAAATGTGCACATGACACGAGAACAAAATGTATTGGTGTTTTAGTCAAACAGGACTTATCTAATGGATGAAAATGTGTAAGACCTATCTCGTACAACTTTGGTTGAGGCTTTCAACTGTATTAACACACCCAGATAGGACTGTGGTGTTTTGAATTATAAATGCAAGGATATGCTTAATTTGACTCAAATGGGGCCAGATGCTTCACACATGCTTTAAAGTCCTTTATTCATCTCTTTTGAACACGGTCAGGCCTAAGTGGAGATTACTACATTCAAATTCCCAATGAGGTTGCTCTTACTCTACTATTTTTTTAGGGTTCTTTTGTGCGACTGTTGGAGGCATCAGATATTAGAGCTGGAGCAGCCAGTTGAGACAATAGAAGCTGCTTAACCCATTTTCATATTGTCACTCTGCTTTTAGAAAAATTCTGATATTATCATTGTAGTGCTCATCTTACAGAATGAAACAGTGTTGCTGCATCTGGCATCCTTGGTTCAGTAATTGGATTACCTGTCTCTACATGTATACTGGAACAGGGACAATGTTCCTGTTAAATGACAAAGTCAAATTTGAACCATAGCTTAACTCAACTGTGCAACCATAAGAAGTGCTGAAAACAGAATACAGCAGGTGTAACTCGAGTAAAGTGGGAACTTTTATCTTGAAAAACTAAATCTGCATGTTACCTAAAACTTAAAGCATTTACAATATACAAGATGATGTTAAGATACAGCATGAATCTCCTGTGACAACTCTGCAGGCCAAATGACGGACCTGATCTACACAGAAAAGGAGCTGGTGCACTCTCTGAGGGAGTACATCAAAGCAGAGGAGTCCAAGCTTGCTGCAGTCAAAAGGTACGATCTGAAACCAGTTCAGCTTCAAGCTAAGCACCTTAAACTACTGCAGTACGGTGCAATTTTGAAGTATTTTACTGGAGTATATTAGTTTCACATGTTTTATACTACACCACCACAGCCTTTTAGGACTTCTTAATCTGTTATGCCACGTGTCGGCTCACCATGTGGGTTTTCATCTGCAGCCATTTGCACAGTACATGTGCAAATTGCTGCATGTAGTGTTTACTTAAGTTTAATTCTTGCAATCATATTTTTACCTGCTTTTAAGTCCCTGCAAATCAAGTTATGCTAATATGTTCATCTGTCTTTGGAATATGTACAATTGGGTTTGAATAATTAGGCATTTTGTCTCTTAGCTGGGCCAGCAAACTTGATGCACTGACCAGACTGTCCACCTCTGACCCAGAGGGGTACCTGGCCCACCCAGTAAATGCTTACAAACTGATGAAGAGACTCAACACAGAATGGTCAGAACTGGAGAACCTGGTTCTTCAGAACCCTTCTGATGGTAAGGAAAGGTTTTTATAGTGTAAAGGAAGATCAGACAGAAATGGTTTGATTCAGCTTTGCTTGTGGTATCAGTGTGTTGTTATGTAATCACTCCAGCTCAGCGTTAGTGCCATTCTTCCTGTCCTGTCTGAATTCATTCATTCTGTTTCATAGGAAGGGCAGCAGTCATCGTGTTTTATATGGGACTTAGTACAAGGAAGACTGAGTCCAAGTAATGAGCAGATGGAAATTTCTGCTGTGCAGATTCACCCCCTAAATGAACAGACGGAGTACAGAGCCCGTCATGATTCAGCTGCAGCTGTTCTCTATCTAAGCATAGTTTGGCCATGTTCTCGATTTGTGTGCATGTACGTGTCAAGACACAGGCCCATTTCTGTGTGAGGCAGATAAACAGCCTGAGTACGACCTCTACTGATCCTGCCTTCGTGGCAATAAATGGAAGTGAAGAGGGTGGAAGATTTTTTTTATTTATTTATTTAATTTTTTTTTTAATGTTATGTTTTCTTTTGCTTTTTCTTCCCTCTTGAGCAACACAAATGTATTCACATATCAGCAATTCAAAGGAAATTTAAAACAAATAGTTTCTTTTAAGCGTTGGTATAAAGCTAAAGAGAAAACTAATTTATTGTACAATCTGTCTTCTGTGATATTAGCTGTGCCATATTAAATTAAAACATTTATATTATGACAGTGTTATGCTTGTAGCACAGAGGGTACATGCTCTAATACTGGCAAAGGGAAAGAGATTGTATCCGCTTTATTTTGTTTATATACCCATTTACAAAACTGATTGAGAAGGGAATATTGTCTCAGTCTTAAGAGGGAAGATTATAGTCAGAATAGGTGAATTCTGGTGTTTATTTCCCTTCATGTTTGTGAGCAGGTGTTGTTTGGACTTGATCTTGTGTGTCTAAGAGATTTTACTGTCAGTCCACAGAATCAGTGTTGTTCTCTAAAACAATGTGACAAAGCTAAACTGACATAATTATTTAAAAAAAACTTACATCTCAATGATCTGGAAATGATGAGGGATTTTACTGCATTCTTACTGTAAATTATTTTAAACAGTTGAAGATCAACATGGTGCTAATTTTTGAGGTCAGTCAGTAATTCACACATATTTTTTTATTATCATCACCTTTCCCAGTTAAGGCCTTCTTATTGTCTTTCCAGGGTTCATCTCTAACATGTCGGTACACAGACAGTACTTCCCAGGTGAGGAGGACGAGACGGGTGCAGCCAAGGCTCTGATGCGTCTTCAGGACACATATCAGCTGGATTCTGAAGCATTTTCCAAAGGAAAGCTGCCAGGTAACTAAGGAGTGTACACTTGTTGTGTAAAGTCCAGTAAACACTGTGCAGTGTTCAGCTGCCCCAGATGAAAGATAACCAATGCGAAAGCATCTAAATCAAAGATCAAGACAACATCTTTAATCGTGGCTAAAATCTGTAGTCCTGCAGGACAGTGTGAGAAATTTAAAGGCAGCCGTTGTCACTGCTTTGTGACTGAAGACAGACCAGAGACAAATCTCTGAGCATTGGAAATGTAAGATGATCATTCTACCATGTGAATTCCACTAGGCCATATTTTTCCTCACCAGTCAATGAGAATGTAGCATGGAGCAACATGCTAATCCCTCCATGTTAGGTTGTGTAAAAACATAAGATTTCTGAATAGTAGATGGAAGCAACCCATAACTTGTGGAATTTAAACAAAGAAGCAAATCTGGTGGAGTTGTGAAAGCAGAGGATTTATCTGTATGACTTGCCCTCCAGTAATAAAAATAAGAAAAAAAGGAAAACCCTTGTAATCCAGAGATTACGTTGATCACACACCAATTACAGAGTTGTAATTTTTCAGTCCTTAAGCTCCTGAAATACCTAATTTAACATGACTCCTGAAATCCTTATTGATTTCTTTACAGTTGAATCCTCAATTTACCAGGCTTCATCATTGCACAGTTTGCACACATCAAGTAGGTATTTGTTTTTCTTATTAGTTTATTTGTACTTTTCAAACCCGTAAGTCTCCACTTGCAGTTAAAGGTACTTGAGTGAAGTGTATCATTCAAGCTTTAATTTGGTTATTTATGTGACCGTATATAAGAATAACAATCTAGTTGGGGAAATCTTTTTTTTTTTCTTTGATTACATCATACAGACACACACCGACACACACACACACACACACACACAGGCAGAAATCATAATCTACTCACAGTCAATTTTCCAAGGACACAAAATAAAGGATATAGACATTGCAGAACACACTGATGCTTACACTTTGGCCTTATTTACATGTTTTCTTGTTTGTTTGTTTTTTACAAATATTTAGTGAAATCCAAAATCTTAAATTCTTAAATAAATCTTAAAACTAAACAGGCTAAAAGCTATCTGTGTGGCTCTGAAAACTCTTGACTTAAGGCACCCATTAATCTCACTTTCTAGTAAATCTTTTTGATAAACAAAAAAAGATTAAACAAACAGAACGAGGTAAAAGCAAATTAACCGATTAGAAGAGAGACACAATATAATATACATGTAGAAACAGGGTGAGTACAAACACATAACAGAGAATCATTGGGGAAGGAGGCAAGATAAAAAATGTGAAACACAAAATAATCCCTCCACACAAGCTAAAACTCTGACACCAAGTTTATTAAGAGTGAGAATTGAATTTCTGATGAATTTCCACAATGTTAGTTATGACCTGAGCTTAACTTGCCCTGTATCTGCTGCAACTGGACATAGTTTTAAGGAAGGAAATGATTGGGGTCAGTTTTTAATGGTTCCAATCAAATTTCCAGTTCTTCATTCATAACCTGATGTGGTTTCTTTGAAGCAAAAAGTCCCAGCATTTACTTTTCAAATATTCACACACACATAAAAAAAAGAATTAAAAATGTCATTAATGACAGGACAAGATGTTTGGATGGTAATTTAGTTTAACTGAATGCATTTCCAGGTGTGCACTCCGACGCCGTGCTGACAGTGGACGACTGCTTCGACATGGGAAAGACGGCGTACAACGATGCAGACTATTACCACGCTGTGTTGTGGTTTCAGCAGTCCTTAAAGCAGCTGGATGACGGAGAGGAAGCTGTGGTCTCCAAAGCGGATATTTTGGACTACCTTAGCTACTCTGTTTACCAAATGGGTGACCTACCACGGGCCATTGAGCTGACACGCCGGCTGGTTGCTATCGGTAAGAAGCAGAAAAAACAGTCTTTCTTGAAACCATAAACAGTGAAAAATGAGCAAGTCTAGAGCTATTTTAAATATAACTGTTGAATTTATCACTTGCTTACCATGGTATGTACTTGTCACCCAACCAGTACAACCACAGTCCTCTTTTGTAACAAAATTGATGGGTTGCCTCTTTCATGCTTCAGTAGTCACTACAGTCCACCCTCCTCTATGAATGTGGTGATGCTCTTCACTTGCCAGAGCAGCAGGGTGTTGTCCGTTCTAAGTAAGGGCTTATGGTTTCAGTTATTTCTGCATCAAGGGCTCTGTGGGCAGCTGCAGGCCACTTTTTTAGAGATGTGGTATCATTCTTTGCGTCTCAAGTGAAGTCAGCTGAGGCACAGCAGATGCAGACAGCTGTTTTTTGCCATTAAGTGTGACAAAGTTAACATTAAAATGCCTATGCAACAGCTCATAAACACAGATTACCCAGTGCTTCACACAGAGTATTCTCATTTTTAAAAAGGTTGGTTGGTCACAGGTAGCTAGTCCGCTTGTTTTGTTAAGCTACTGTTTACATTTTTATTGACAGTACCCTTATTTACATTCTCTATTTATGTATTTATTTATAGAAAAATATTAAAAATGTCACTTGATTAAAGGTCTCCTCATGATCCACATAGTAAAAATTGGCAGCAGTCCTGGAGAATGTAAATAAAGCAAGCAAAGAAAAATAAAACAGGAAAAGACTTCGCCACACTAAGATTTTGTGGAATCACCTTTGGATAAACTTAGTAAGTATCACACAAATTTCCATCCACACTTGAAATAGTTTTTTGGCTGAGATCTTGTGTGAATGATAGAAGAATCAAACCACTGCTGCACATCCTAATTGTATTTATATTTTATAAATCTGGACTGAATTATTCTACAGAGCATGAAGATTCATTAACACATGGTTCAGTTTATGATTGTGAAACCTTTTATTCTGTTGGAGAAAATACAAATAAGGGGTAGTTTTAGGATTTTTTTTGGCATGCTGAGCACACCCCCAACCGATTACATACATATTACAAGTTAGAACAATGCTGCAGTATTCAACAATGATATCACACACCACATGTTTTCCTAATATCATGCAGCCCTAGTTCTAGTAAGTTACAGTATTTAAGGATAGTGTTAAAAGATAAAATTTTTTAGGTGATTTCACTTTGTTTTGTTTTTTTTGTTTTTTTGTTTTTTTTTTGTAAGTTGTTGATACTCCATTAGCTATTACAATCTAATATCATCTGTAAACCAGGGATTCGAGATTTCAAGATTTTTACACACAATATGTTACTGCCATACTTGCTGATGAGGATTAAGTGTGTTTTCATCTAATCTCCACAAGGGGGCATATTTGCTCTGTTCACCAACTTTCTTTGACGTCTAAACAAATGACATACGGGACATGCCAGAGATATGTTATGTATTCAGATGAGTTATTATAGTGAAAGTAGACATCTTGCACCATGTATTACTGTTTGTGTAAACACTTAATTAGAATTTAGCTGCTTAATTAGCAGCTAAAGATTAGCCTCTACCAGGCAGATATTTTATACTGTTGTATTTGTGTTGCATTGTAATACTGTATAAGCATTAGTTCTACTCGTCTACTGTCCCTGCATTTATAATAAATATATTGATAGGTTCCTCTGCATTTGCGTTTCAAATAAACCATTTTACTTTCCCATGTGGTACTGTGGAAAACACAGATTCAGCTGATACTTGGAACATGGAACACACTTGGTACACTGTTTGGTATTTTCATATGTAATCTCTGTGAGTTGATTTTACCAGCTGTAAACCTGCAACAGAAACTTTTTGTTTATAAAATGAAAAGAAATACTTAAAATTCAGGAGATTCTAAATGATTTTTCCAGTGGTTACTTTACATCTCTGAGAACAAAAAACCACGCAGAAAAAGGTTAAACAAGCTAAAGCTAGAAGTTAAAACTTTTGCCGTGTCAGAGGAGCGAAGCTTCTCAAAACTAGGTAGTGCAACTTCAGTGTTTCAAAGTTTATCCACTTCTCAGTTGAGATACTTACAACCTATTTTATTAACACTGACAGACTCTACCCATGAGCGGGCAGGAGGAAACCTCCGTTATTTTGAACAGCTACTTTCCAAGCAGCTCAGTGAGATGAACCGGGCCTATCAGCCTGCCTCTGAGGAGCCCATCCAGCTAGGGACCTACACCCGGCCAAAGGACCATCTTCCAGAGAGGGAGGCGTACGAGGCTCTCTGCAGAGGAGAGGGGCTCCAAATGGTAAGCCTTAATAAGAACATAATGGATAAAATAAGAAAGCTTGTGTAAGAGAGGCAAATGAAATATGTAATGTTTTCAGACATGTCTGATGTGGTACCAAAGAATAGATTGGTTGTGCTTTTTGTTTAAAAAAAAATGTAACAGTTTAATTATTTCTGGGTAATGATCTGATTTGTACATGTTAAAAAATAGATTAAAATTAAATAAAAAAAATGACAAAATAATTGATAATAATTGATAAAAGAAATACTACTTCATTTCTTTATGACTGAGAAAATTATACAGCATTAAAGGTCCCATATTATGCAAAATTCACTTTTTAATGGTTTTGGAACAGTCATACTGGTCCCCCCGCATGTGTAGGAGACCCGTAAGTGTGAAACTCTTTCAGGCGCTCTCTCTCCCCCCTGCTCCACCTCTAGGGAAGTAAGCGAGTTTGAAAGCGTGTACGTTATGACGTCATAAGGGACAATAACCACTCCCCACAGAGCGATGGACCCGCTTACCGGCTCTCAAAGCCCGCCCTCTAAAAATCACCTAGCGCCCAGTGTTTTTCCTTTTCGGCAACCCTCGTTAGCGGACATGGCTAAGCGACAGAAGCACTGTTCAGTTTGTGGCTGCATAAATGAACACGAAAACGTTTTTTTACTTCCATCCACTGAACCCACGAGGACTGAGTGGATTAATTTTATTTTTGGAGGAAATGTACCCGGAAAACTTCCAAAGGTTTTGCATGTCTGTGGCCAGCATTTCAAAGAGGACTGTTTCCACAACATGGGGGCATGGAAAGCAGGCTTCGCCAACCATTTGAAGCTGAAGCCAGGTTCAATACCAACTGTCCGTGACACAGCTGGAGAGGTAAGAGCTGGCAGTTATTTTATCGTTTCGGCCTTATTAGTCTGATAGCTTGAAAATATATTAGCACTGTTGTAAATGTAGCCAAGTCACTGTTTCTACTGTTTGTATCCGGTGCCATTGTGCATCAGATTGGTGAGCGTAGCTAGCTGTGTTCTCCGTGCGTCGCGGTTTGGGTCGGTAATGGGGGCTTCAGGAATGGGTTCCGGTGTTCCGGCGTTTGTTTATCCTTCACTACGCTGTAATCAGCGTCTAGTAACCGCTAAGGCCTAACCTGTCAATCACCTCATGACGGGCGATGCGATGGGCGGAGCCAACAGCTGAGCTGCTCCACCAGGGTTCCGCCCACCATAAACGGCACATTTCTGAAGCTGCTAAAAAGAGGGAGGTGAAGAGAAGCCGCTGCACTCAAACTGAGGGTCGATTTGTCCATACCATGGCGGAAATATTTCATTTAGATATTAATGAATGGTCTCAGATTGGGAATAAAGTGTATAATATGGGACCTTTAAATGACACCATTTCTCTGCAGCTTAAGCTCTGGTATGTTTGTAAGTTTTCTCACATTAACTGCTCTCTTCAGGTCTTTCCACAACATTTCTGTTGGACTGAAGTCATGATGGCCTGGTCATCGTGACACAAAGACTGTTCTTCGTTAACCAATCTATGATAGGACAGCTTGTGTTTTGAGTTGGAGTTGACTTGCTGCATGAGCCAGGCAGATGTCCTGGTGTTGCACTTAATTTCACATTGTAATATTACTCAATGGTGTCCAGCCGTCTTGACATATTGCAACAACTTGTGATGATGTTCCAAATGCTGCTGTGCATTCACGCTTTGTGCAGATCAAATGGACCCTTACTGTTCAGGGTGTTCCGTGTAAATGCTAACCCATGTGGCAATAAAGCACATGAAGTGAGCGGTGTGATGGTGGAAGGTAACAAGGGAAGAGGGGGAATATGTGGATGCAGAATTTTTATTTGGAACTATTTTGATTACAAGAGAGATGATGTACAACAAACACAGATACTCTGCGAGACATGCCGGATACCAAGCACCAGGGGACAAGTGGCAAATCGCTACCACCGCTTATGCTACCTACAGTATAACCACAAGGAGCTATAGATTAATCCAATGAGACAGCGGTCCACAGTTACTGATAAGGATATATTATCCGCCAATATCAAAGTTATTGAATTTTTCATCTTAGTTAGACATCAGTGCATTAATGCAAACTCTGCCTCATCTGTCTGAAGCTGCTTCAAAACTAACAATCCACACAAATTGGTTTATAACATATCAATAGTTGGTAAAGAAATATCTTAAACCTTTGAAAAGGCTGTTAATTTTCTATTTAATCTCTGGTCTTTGCATTTGCTTGGAAAAAATAACCCCCCCCCCCCCCCCCCCTTTTTTTTCTGTTTTTTTTTTTATTAACATAAAATTTGAAAAAAAAACACACTGCTGTGTTTTTACGAGATAAGGTGCTTGTCGTATTATTAATACATCATTATTATTGAATTTAGGCACAATGAGAAATTCAACTTGCTTCAATGCAAGCACTGTAAACTAGAAGGTCAATGTTTATAAATATTATCTGAGCTATAGAAACACTTTCAAGTCTTACTTTTTTGGAATCTTGGAGACAATGTTGAGACAGAGTTGTGTTCATTTTTCACCAAGATCTTGCATAGATCATGGGGAATACTGGCATGCATCAGCAACCCCAGTCTTTGAGGGCCGGTATCCTTCAGTTTTTAGATATTTCCCTAATGCAACACACCTAACTCAAATAAAATGGTTCTCCAACAGCTTGCTGTCTAGTTCTGCACAAGTCTCTTAATGGCTAATTAATTTGAATAGGTGTGTTGCAGCAGGTAAACAACCAATACCTTCACCTGTCCCTGAGGACCAGAGCTGCTGATCCCAGAAGTAAAGTCCAGGGATCTTCTGTCTCAGCTGCAAATGAAATGAAAAATGAAAACAGTAACATAGGGTTGAGAACTTCCTTTATCAAACACTGAGTCAAGGATGAGATGGAGCTGCATTTCAGTATAGTATGTGAGAGGAAATTTCAGTAAAGTATATAAGAGGCAGTTTCAGTATAGTGTATGAGAGGTTTTACTATAATGTGTGAATGATTTCAGTATGATATATGAGAGGTTTCAGTATAATGTGTGAATGACTCAAATTTCACATGTGTGTGAGAGGGTAATTCTGAATATTGTCTCAAACAGCCACACCAGCAATGAACGTATATCAGACAATATCTGGCTTCAACCACCTGAAAAAATTTATTTTAAAACATTTCAAAAGTTGGACTATTTTCTGTCCTCAGTCATTTATGGAAAATTAGTCCATGATGAGGTTTGAAGATGTGACTTCACAGCTGACTGCCCTTTACACGTTTAATTTAAACATGTAACCTACCTTCACCTCCTCTTATTAAGGTGTTTAACCCTCTCACCAGGAAACGTTTGATGGACTTCGCTTCACCTACAGCTGCGAATCCCACCCAAGAATATGAAGAGGAAGAGTAACTCTCACTTTCTCTGCAGATTTGCACAAACGTCCAGTTACTCTGTCGTCTCTGTGCTGCGGCTGCCTCCTCTGCAGGGAATAGAACGTAAACCCAGTGTAACATTTTTATCCATTTTCTTTAACAAAACAAAAAAGGACACTCCTGTCATTAAGAAAAATAACAGGAAATATGTCTGAATCGAATGGATTTGTAAAACCATGGATGCTGCAGATGTGAAACCTGCATCAGGCACCATGTAGCGGATAAATTAATCACTCTGTTAGAAATTTGCTAATTGCAACATCTTAAATTGCGATTAAATTGCGAGTTTCGATTTAAAAACTATTAATGGTTTAGCCCTATTTTGTTGACTTGAATTTACTCCATTCAAACATAATCTAAGTGTGGATTGGTGGATTCTAAACTCTTTAGTTATGTTATCATAAAACATTTTTTTGCTTGATGAGCAGCTATTTTTCTGAGTTTAAGTATTTGAGGTCTAATGCCAGAAATCTCATTAGGTCATGCTACAGCTGGACTTCCATAAACTTGTGTTGTAAAGCTCAGAGTGAGAGGTTCCTGTTGTTTTTAATACTTTAGTGTTTGAGCCAGATTCTCATTGTCAAATCTTACACTTTATCCTGCTGTGGAGGCAGAGACAGGATGGATAGTTTTAAGAGGTGTCTGCAAAGTGTAAAATCTGTTATTTTTTTGTTGGCTTTTCTCTCAGTTGCAACAAAAGTAGGCTGTACACACTTGATAGAACAATGGCTGACATAAACAGTATTCAGTCTGTTCATTTCTCATATACTTTTTATTATTTCTTTATTTTTTTATCAGAATGAAGCGAGGCGGAGCCGTTTGTTCTGTCGCTACCATGATGGTAAAAACAACCCTCGTCTCCTGCTGAAGCCTGTAAAGGAAGAAGATGAATGGGACAGCCCCCACATTGTTCGCTACCTGGACAGTCTGTCAGATGAAGAGATTGAGAAGATTAAAGAGCTGGCAAAACCCAGGGTGAGAACAACAATAAAGAATTTTAGGTGTTTGATTTGAATTTGATAGGACAGAAGTTGCAGTATCATTACTCTGGATAGTGGCTGTTAGGTGTAAATGAGGTGCATTTAAATAATGTTGATGAACACTTGAAGGAACCTTTTCAATCAGCTTTCACTGTTTAAATTACGGAATTGTTTACCTTCCCTGATTTTTAACTCGTACAACTAATCAGCCCCGTTAGAAGATGCATGCTTAGAACATTTCTACAAAACAAATAACATATTTATTTATTGATTTTTTTTTTAACTACAAAAAATATTTTCCATTTGCAGCCAGAAGGAAAATATTTATTTTCTCTCCATGTTAGACCATGGGGACTCATGACATGCCAGGCTTTGTAATAAACTCAGGCTTACTCATTCACTAACTACTGCACGTTGTGTTGATCTTTTAGAAAGTCCTCTTAATGCTGGCGAAGAAATATGCATGCTATTACTAATTTCTGACGTTAATTATCCATTAACTATTTCTGACCTTTGTCGTCTCTCAGTAGTAATTATGGTATTAGGTCTAGAAAAAACACCCAGATCTGGGAAAACTACTTTCTCTTTTCATCATGTCTATGTGTGAAATGGCTTTCAAAATACCATCAGCTCACAGACTCCCCTCTTTAGATAAAGGTCTTGTTACTGGTATTTATGTTTATGTTTTTTCTCTTGTGGGTTATTTTTTTTTCTTTTGTGTTCTGTTGTTTCTTTACTAACACACTGTTTGGCTGCCAAATTCCTGGAAAAACAGCTTTTGTATCACAGAAAAAACTTTCCTGGAAATATATTGAAAAAAAAACTTTCACACCTGTTTTTAGATATACTTCCAGTGCAATATTTTTACAACATTGTTACTTGGAAACAAACTGTTAAGACTAAGATTGAATGCAGATGGTGGATGAGCTTTGCACTTCCTGCAAGTTCTGTCGGATTTAAAAGGATGATGCAATATCATGTCATTTTTATTACTGAAGGAAATTTCTTAATCGGGAACTCTTTCTTGTTTTTAACACATTACAAAGTGTTAGAAGATTAATCTATATACTTTCAGCCAGCGTACATATATTTCTACCACGTGGTGCATTCCACTCTGCAGCAATAAAACAAGATATTTCATGTGAGGTACACGGATACAGCTTGCTTTTAATATTTTTAAAGGCACATCATAATCACTACATATCACAATATTTAACTTATAAAACATGAAGAACATCAAGCCATGATAGAAACTGTACAAAAGAATAATTTTTGCTACCTGGATGTATTTAATTTGTTTTTAAGATAACAGTGAGGTAAACATAGTGGTTATTGTGCAGTATTAATGGGTGTCCATACAAGAAAAAAATTCTTTGGCCAAAATGGAAAGAAATTCTTTAATTCTTATTTTATGTTTTATTTATTTATTTTTATTTTTTTTTAAGCTTGCTAGAGCTACTGTTCGAGATCCCAAAACAGGAGTTCTGACCACAGCCAACTACAGAGTTTCAAAAAGGTACGTCATTAATAGCAAGGGCAGCTCAAAAAATCTGGTATTTGTAGTATAAGTTTTAGACTTGAAGTAGAAAATGTTGTAGTTTTGGTTTTTACAGGAGGAAAGATTTACATGAAGTTTGTTAGTTTGTTTTGGTCCTTTTTAAAGAAAAAATAAAAGGCCAGGACATAAATTGTGCTAAGGGAAAATGATGAGCCTTTCATAATAACTGGTATTATGTTGAAGTTAGTGGTGAAAATAAGTGATTCTCTGCAGTGCAGTCATCAGAATGAAGGTTGGATCAGGCCGGGAAGGGATCTGAATTGTAAGTTCTTAGTATTTGCTTTTGGATTTAGAAGTAAAAAGATTTCTGGCTAGAGAGAAGGAATGATTAAAGTTAAACATACTTAGAAAAACCTACACTATAACAGTTTTTTAAAGAAAAGAAAAACACTGAAATAACTAATAATAAATGGCTGATTGCTGGTGAGAAGCAGGTATCAAATTAGAGTAAGTAACCCTACAGCTAATGTTAGGGAAACACACAGGAAAATTAATGAAAGGTAGTTTTTCTCTCGTTTTTCTCTAAATTTTGATGATAGTCAACTTAAGCTGAAATAAATGTTCAAGAATGCAACTGAAAGTTTTTCAAAAATACATTTGAAGTTTTTAGATTAAATTTGGGATGTATTATTCTTGTTATTATTGCTATTATTTGCTCCTCAAACTAGATTATTAAAAAAGATCTAGGTGATTTATACAGATTTGTATTTACCCCAGGCCTTGTTTCTAAGAGTTACAGGTTAAATAGTACTAAGCTTGATGTCCATATAGTTTAAAGTGTGTGTGCATTGTGTACTTATTGCATTTTGGTTTTCTCAGTGCATGGTTGGAAGAAGAGGAAGACCCGGTCATTGAAAGAGTTAATCAGAGAATAGAGGACATCACCGGTCTCACAGTAGAAACTGCAGAGTTACTGCAGGTATTGTACTCTACCCTGCTTAAATAATCATTAGCCACACATTTAACAGGAAGCATCTGTCCTGTGTAGCTGTAATTTATATGCATGCGCTTGCAGATTTGTTCACACACACTTGTAAAAAACACAAGTTAACAGAGTAGTGTCCTGATGAAAATGGCGAAGACCTGAGCTAATGTTTTTGTGTGTGAAGATTTTGAACTTTGAGACTGCTTCACTAACAACGGAAGTGAATAAACAGTTTCATGGAGCATTTTGGATTTCCGATTGAGGTGCCAGAATAACCATTCTGGGGTTTGCAACGGTCACAGGTCCTTCAGTAGGATATCTGGGTTCTTCTTAGGTCATGAATAGGCCATGCCTAAAGAAACTTAGCATACCAGGGTATAGATTTTCTGATGTTGGACAAACTTGGACATCCTGCTCTGAAGAACAGGTGATTATTATATATCAATGATTAGTTATTCTGGTACTCTGGGTTCAAACATGCCACAAGACTGTATCAAACCAAGACAGAAAACAGGCAACATCCTCAGGCAGAGGAGCAGAAGAGCCAGGGATCGATAAAGTGAATTACCTTTTAAAAGTTAGAAGTTACACTTGAAGAAGTTATAGGTTACTCAGTCAATAAACAGGCTTGAAATGCTTATGTAAATTAATTTAAATATTGTTGTATCAAATAATAATAATGTCCCTGCCGCACTGATTTTGTATATGGCAGAATTTGACCTAATTGAACTTAACGAAGGCAATCATGGGCCAAAAACTGAAGTTAAAAAGGCAAAAAAAAAAAAAGGAAAAAAGGTTTTATACTAATAACTGAAAGCAAGATTTTGAAGGTATGAAAAGGATCATTTTTATCATGTTGCTGAATGGTTTATGCTCAGTTTTCTTTACAGTGTTCAAAGAATAAAAAGTTACGTTTAGCCACAGAGTGTTTCCAGAATAAATATCAGTTCACATTTTCTCACTTAAGAGTTACTAACTGTGTTACAGATTGCAGCACTAAGGTTGATGCCATGGGACTGTGTGTCCTGCTGCAACAGAAGAACAGTCCTACACGCTCTGATAACGATAAAACAGATTACAAAAATCTACCTTTATCCTGATCTTTTTGCTTAATGTAAAGACTTCATAATCACATATAATTCTGTTATGTGCACAAGCTAAATCATAAAACCATGAGAATGACTCACAAACGATTGTTTTAATTATCTGTTTTTTGAATTTCGTTGCATGTGACTGACTAGGTTGCAAACTATGGAGTTGGCGGACAGTACGAGCCCCATTACGACTTCTCACGGGTGAGTTTATTTTAGTTTTGATGCAACTTTATGCATACAAGTTGTTGTAAAAACTGCAGTGATTTTCCTTAAATTCTCCTTTAATATAAACCCTGATCTTCTCTTTAGATGTCTGTGTTGTTTCCTCTTTGAGATGTGTGTTAAATTTGTCAAATTTTGGCAGATTTACCCACTTTTCAGGCCCCCTCAGCTACTTAAAAACAAAGAAAAAATAATACACGTGTTGCAACTTTAAGACAAACTTTAGCTATATCATATAAAAGAGAGTTGCCAATATTATTTTGTAGTTATTTATAATTTTGACCTTCTCACTTATTTACCGCTGAGTCTGTTTGTACATACAGAGCCATAATAACGCACAGATAAGAACAGGATTTTCTTAGAGCAGGGGAGCAGACTTATGCCAGGGTTGAGTTATCTTTGCTGCTTTTCTTCTACAGTTTCAGACTTGTTTTTATCACCTAATAACAAAAAACAGAGAAGTATGAATGAAAGCAGCTTTATTAAGAAATCAGTTGGATTAACACTGTATATGTTAGAACAGAGAGTAGGAGAGAGGCAAACAGTTGTGAAAGGCATCATGTAAAAAGAAGATAAGATATAATCTCTCTGCTAATCAACATATGAGATGTTTTAATGACATTTAGATCCTTTTTAGAAACGATTGGTACGACTCTTGTACACATAATCCATTACATAAAACTAAGCAGGTGGTGTTTGCAAATACTACATTGGTGTTATTGGCTAATGTCTATTATACAGTTGTGGCTCACAAATCTCCTAAACACAGGAACATAAGAAGTAATGAGAGAAACAGAAGCTGAAGGGATGTCTCTGCAGAACAATGGTTTATGATTCTGTATGTTGTCCTTTCTTTAAGGATATTAATTTAAAGACAAAACTGTTTAGCACCTCTTTAAGACATAAAGAGGGTGCAGCTGTGCTGTTATACATTAGGCTTGAAGCTGTTTTAACTAAAAGCTTTTAAATTGTTGCATATAAAGGAATACATCTAGATTTAAATGTAGATTGTGCCCTTAGTGGCCGGCTCCAAATGTGAGTCTTTTTCAAGATGGGTTAAACATATAAACATCTGTTGCAGCGTCCTTTTGACAGCAACCTCAAGGTCGATGGAAATAGACTTGCTACCTTCCTAAACTACGTAAGTAATGTGTATTGTTTTTATTATGTATTTTCACTCTTAAATTTTATCTTTATAGAAAGATGAGCCTGATGCTTTCAAAAGATTAGGCACTGGAAATCGAGTGGCAACTTTTTTAAACTACGTAAGTACGTGCTTTCAGTCGCCGCTGACTGAAGGCCAGCAATGAAAGCCTCATGAAATCCATCCTTTTGTTCGGACATAAGCATAAGCTCTGGTTCAGTCTTGGGCTTGGATTGATTGACTTCTGTAGAAATTGTGCCATTATAAATGTTAAACTCCCCTCTTAAATCACTTGTCATGTTGCAAAGACTCAAATATTTCTAACAGTGTAAAGATTTTAAGCAACAAGTTGTGTTTGAGACATACCCAGGCATCAGGAAGTCTGCAGACAAGTATCTAAAAAAGTAAATCTTTTTTGTCAATCAGTTTGAGTGCATATTGTGGAGAGTTCTGCTGGCCTTTTATCTTTAACACACTAATAAACGTACCAGTATTCGTTTTGCTCTAATTAAAATTAAACGGTGTAATGGTTATTTTTTTACGTAATATTTGCAAATTAAAAACATGAACCAGGCTGAAGAGGAAAAAAGATGATCTTGGTTCAAGAGCAAAATATGCAAAAATGTGACATACTTTTTGTAGATGTGTGAATGCATGTGACGCATGCAACTCTGAAGGCGCCATTAATCCCAGTTTGTAGCAACATAAACTGTAAAATGCACACTGTACAAAGAATGTCTTGTAAGTAAAATTTGGGGTAAAAATAGAAAATATTTGTGGAGTGTCAAAAATGGTTTTATGCTCAAAACCAAAGTCTACAAAGTTTCTATCCTTTGTGTCCCTCTGTGGTTTCTCTTTTAAAAGTTTTGTCTTTTAAAAGAAAAACCATGTCGAATGTCGGTTTTACATTCGGTTTTGCAACATTTTCATTTTGGACTGGTCCCACGATTAGATTTGATTACAATTATCAACGATTTGATTAGATTCAGCGATGCATCACTATGTCGCATCCTAAATTTCTCCATTAATAAATATAAGCAGTCAGATAATTATGAGCTCCTTGTTTATTCATAATTATTTCAGAAATCAATCTAAGTGTCCTGATATTAACAAACATTATAAACATGTAAACAGTGTTATTATTTTCAACTTCATTATTGAACTTTATTGTTCCAATTGCCAGAAAATAAAGAAACATTATTCCTATACTGTGATGTTTTGTTATCAAAAATGGTTAAGCAGCCCTCTAGTGGCGAGATTTTTAGCAGTAACGCAGTGTGTTTTGTCCCTTCAGTTTTTCTGTAGTCCTTTGAGACAGAATATGGAAGCTAAGAAGATGTTTTTCATGTTCTCCTTTATAGCCAGAAAACATTTGCCTGTATGTATTCTAGTCAATTTGTAGTTGAACAGAATATTGTTGAGGTAAACATTTGTTAATGGACATATTTGATTTGATGACAGATCATGCAAACCACTAGCTTACCAATGGTATTTTCCATTTAAGTTAGCATTAGGCTAACTTAAAGTTTTTTAGACATTTTCACTGTTATGTGTCCGGTTTCTTGATTTCATCCAGAAAATTAATGTATTTCCAGAGTGATACAGACGGCAGAATTCATTACATTACTTATAATCGATTGTATTTTGTTGCTGCATTGATGCAGAATCGTCCACGTACTGCATCACGAAGCATCGTAGAAACAATTAAATCCGACACCCCTAGTTACAGTATCCAAGGTTTGTTCATAAAGTATGGACAGGGTAAAACTAAGTATTTCAGGACAGAATATCTCAGATAATAGCAGAAATTACAAAAATGATGTTATGATGTGCAATTTGTACATGAAAACATTACAAATAATCAGAAATTAGTTTAATTCTAGTAACTGTTCTAAAATGGCATATTTTAAAATTCTGTATGATGCTTAAACATGTGCAATATGAGGTAAATACCTCACAAATAAACAGCCGTGAGAAGTTATGATGAATCATCGCACAACAGTAACAGAAGCATGCATTTTATCAAACGGCATGATTTCTATCATAACCTGCTTCTCCTTTGATTTGGCATCCTAAAATTTTGTTTCTTCAGATTTTACTGTAATATCATCTTTGACATGAGAACAAAGTGATTAGATTGCACCGGTTAACGGTGAAGTTAACTTAGTCTCACAAAAAACTTTTTACACACATAAACACAGTTTAGTTGACATCAACCACTGTTCACACAAATATATTATTACATACTCCTCTGGGTAGTTTAGTGGCATAACCCAGGATTGGGACAGACGATTGCAATATTTTTTCACAAAGTGTCAAAATCAAATCTGTGACACCTTTTCTTGGGGGCTTATTTATTAAATTCCTTCAATGTCTCGATTTACACGTATTATTAATCTGAACACACATCAATGCACACTCCATTTTGACTGTTTGGCCTGTGGCATTAATTCTCCTTTTAAGATAATTGGTATGATGTGTCTGTGCTTTGAGAAAGTTTTCACACATTTTACTTTATTTTCCCAGATGAGTGATGTGGAGGCGGGAGGTGCTACGGTCTTTCCTGACTTTGGGGCAGCAATCAGGCCTAGAAAGGTAACAACAGGGTGCTGTGTTTGTGTTTACATGACTAGAGTGTATATGAAAGAGAGCGCTATGAAGTTTTATTCTATTGTTTTGACTGTTTGCATTGTTGGTGCCTCCAGGCTGCTAGCTTGCCTAAACATTATTGGGTTTTACTGATGGTAATTTGCCACCAATTTTGAAACCAATTGGTCTGCATGATGCTGCAACAAATATATCCAAGCATGAAACCCATAATACTCAAGGTTATCTGTAACTGATCTTTCTTGTGTTGCATTTCTTTCCGATTGTTTTAGCCTTTTTGTCATTTCTCCACAGGGGACATCAGTGTTCTGGTATAATCTCTTCAAGAGTGGAGAGGGAGACTACAGGACCAGACATGCAGCCTGTCCTGTTCTTGTAGGAAGTAAATGGGGTGAGTCAGTTCAGATGAGATGCAGTTTTACAAAAGGCTACAGAAAGTGAGGTATTATACCAATGTAAAAACAGTGTCCTCAAAACATTGTCATATTGTCACAACCAAGCATACAGTAGTGCTGTAAAAGCTACCAGCTGGCAAATCATGTTTTTACATGTTAAAGCTTATCAAAAGCAGAAATGTGCATAGTTGCTTACAACTTGAGAATAATGAGATCCTCTATATATTTTACCTGAGGACACCATCTCCTCTGTCACAGTGTATGGGAGATGAGAAATGGAAGTAACATGCAAACCTACACAAAGTTCTTGTACAGTTTCCTGATCCCTTAGCATCTATTAAAGGTTTCTTCTTTCAGACAAAGGTTAAGGTAGATGTTCGTTGTGTTTCAACTGGAAACTGCAGTCTTCCTAAGTTTTCCTAGGCGTCGCCATTTCTCTAGGCGTCTCCCTGGCTTGCTTTCTATTGTCTCCTTGATCCATCTTTTATATTTGTTAGTCTCTGATCCGATGATGTGTGTTTTGTCTTAGTCCGTGATGTGGTTATTGTGTTTGCAGTAATCCTGTATGGCAAATTTGTTTTGTTCATGTTATGCTTTTTCTTTTTGAATTCCTTGTAAACCGTCTTGCTGTTTCCTTCTCACATTCTTTTTGATGTTTCTTCTCTCTTATATTGAATGACCTCCCTGTTTCTCCAACAAATTTCTTGTTGCATGTCTTGCACGGTATCTCATACATGATGTTGCATTTTTTCTTCAGTTCTGCTTTGGCCTTGGGATGGACCAGTAACTGTCTTAATTTTGTGTGTGGTTTTACTACTGTGTTTTGTATTTTTTCATTGCATGCTGTAGTGGTTCTATAGTATAGTCACTCTGTCCATTGCCCATGTCGGGTAAGGGCAGCGTGCGAGTGCATAACGGATGTGTTTTTCCTCCTTCTGTCTTCTTCCTCCGTGAATAAACTGTCCTGTTCGTAGAGTGGGCTGACTACTGACAATTTATGTTCTGTGGGGTGTTCGGATGTCCAGAGTAAATATCGATAGGTGTGTGTTGGTTTCCTGTATAATATTTTTATTCCTCCCTGTGATAAATTTCCATGTTCAAGAAAGCTATGGTTCTGTTTGTTTATTTTTTCCATATGTCATCTTTATGGCTGTGTGTGCGGCGGAGGGCGTGGCCAAGCTGGTGGATCTGTCATGTCAGGTTGGCCACTCCTAGAATAACAGCTGATAAACAACATGTCACAGCTGTCAGATGAGCTTATGAGGAAGACCGCAGTTGCCAGTCGAAACATGTCAAAGTAAAACAACGAACATCTTCTACCTTAACCTTTATCTGAAAGAAGAAACCTTTAATGTATTAAAGAAGAAGACAAAATGAACCTTTCAGAGCTATCCCTCAGTATCATCATTTACTATAAAAGATTATGTCTGAACCATAACGCAGATCAGTGCAACTTCCGCACGGAACAAACAGAACGCTACACCACGCGTGTTCCCACTTTTATTGCTTTGTTTTGGTTCCGCGTGAGTTGCAGATGAACCGTGTTAGAGTGGGACAGTACAGCAGAGGAAGAGTTATTCCCTCAAAAAAACATATTAAGTCCGTAAGTAACGAGATGTTTTTTAAAGTAATGTTTAAAACTTTTTTATAATGTAGTTTCCACAAAGAAGACTCCCGAGTCCAGGTAGAGGTCCTTTAGCCTTTTCCATCTGTTTTCTCTAAGAGAAATCTGGCGTTAATGTGTAGGATTGATTTATTTACACAGCAGAGGAGATTTAGTTGGAATGAGACTTCTTAGTTGCTTTACTTTGTTGTAATATTGTTGGCATCAAAAGATAGGGAAAAAAACAAAGGGATAGTGTACCCAAAAATGTGTTTTTTCAGCTGTAAACAACACAGTATTACTTAATTGTGATGAACATTATGTATACTGTTGATAAAATTTGTATTTTTTTAATTTAGATTAAAAACTGGATTTTGTAGGTAAAATATGGCTCATAACGCCCTTTACAGGGTTAAACCAGGTTATGTCTTTCTTGACATAGAGAGGTTATCTACGTCACGAGAAAATTTTAAAAACCTCACAGCCCCTCCCTTCAGGCATAGAAAACCACGCCCACCAACACAAATGAAGGGATGTGAACTTATATGGTGTAGATTTGCTAGTTTTAGACTTCTATTCTTTCACAGAGTTTCTGATTAAATATTCCTGCAATAAGACGGATTTGTGCTTTTGAGGTGTATAAAAGTTACAGCGGACTTTATTTTTTACCTGTTACCACTTTGTTCATGTGTAACTGAGGTGATTCAGGACGGGAAAAGTCTTCCACCTCAAAGACCGCTCTGTGGTGTAGCTGCTTTGTTAATCTCACTGAATCTTGCCAGTGAGCCGAGCTGCTGTCTGTCAATCATTTCTGCCTGTGTATCCTGACCCGCCCACTCTCCACTCCCTGATCACTCCACACCTCCCACCCCAACCCTTGCAGTTTCAGGCATTTTTCAAATTTAGCAGTGGGTGGAGTTATGGAAAAAGTAGGGGGTGTAGTTACACTTTAAAGACCTTTAAGAAGTGTTCATGCAGTTTTAGACATTTCTAGTGTTAAGTAAAATTAATTAACACAGAACATTCATGATAATCATATCATGTGATTATTTCTTTGACAATAATCGTACCAAGAAAATCTATAATCCTGACACCCCTAGTTGTCACATAACATGTATTGCTGGAATGAGCTGGACTCATCATCGATGGATGGAAGCAGCTTCAAATATGACTTTTCCACACGTATAAGCCTGTTAAACAGTCTCATGAGGTTTCAGGTGCACTATAGTACTGTAAAGTTATCTATTGCATTGTTTGTTTTACCCAAGAAAATCATCTGTACAGTTAATGTGAAATTCGGTGCAACTTGATCTTAAGTGGGTGGGTCAATCTGCCAAAAATGCTCTGACCCTTCAGGACGCAGACAACAAACGTTTGAGTGCATCCTGGAGTTTCTGGTATCAGACATTAGCAAAAGATCTTTTGCGTCCTGTGGGTTGTAGGGTGGAGGCAACCGAGCTACATCTCGTGAATTGGGGAGTTTGTAGGTCAGGTTAACAGTCCTTTGTTTTTAAAAGAACTGATTATTTTTCATTTAAATGTCTGATTGAGCTTAATAATGGTATATTTTAATATTTTTGTTGCTTTTTGTGATTCCATATAAAAAGCAGTGCTTGTGTTTAATCAGCATATGATCCAGTGATCAGTAAGAACTGATCACTGGCTCCTGAATCAAATCTAATCAAATTGTATTGTGGCATAATTTGTGAACTCTGCAAACACTAAATCAATATCCACTGAATCAATACAATAATGCATTGTTGTCAACCTTGTTATTTACACCCCTAAAAGTAGCATCCACCCTAGTGTGTTTGAGAGACGCATGTTTTTGCAGCAGAACAATGCAATGACACACGATGAGCAGTGTTTATTGTTTATTAGGACAGACATTAGTAGGTCCTTTTATAACGTTCAAGTGCACTCAAACAAATTCTAAACTTTTGCTTTTTATTGAGTCATTTCCTCAACAATACTATCTGTGAGATTCCTCTGCACCACTGATCAACTGTCAGAATAAAGGCTGTTACATACTGTTACGACCCCACCTCGAAATCCAGGGGATAAAGGGGTCGACAACAAAACAAACCGGATCAAACTTAAAGATATACACAATGTTTTATTACAAACCCAAGTTCCAATCCAAACAAAAAAAACAAAACAACCAAAGGTGTCCAAGGTACGGAATAGCTTGTCCGGTTACAAAAAAAAAAGAAAGAAGTCTAATTAACTAAAGGTGTCCTCAATTCAGGTAACAATTAACAATTGTAAAATAAATAGTTCTCTTTACTTATTTTTAACTTTAACAATCTTTACCATTATACAAACCAAAATCTTACTAAACAAACTTCAAGCTTCTTTTGAAAAACAAACCAAAAATCAGTACCACAAAATAAATCAGAAAGCTATTTAAACTACAAACCAAATACAGCTACAAAACTTACCAAAAACAAAAAGCTACTCACAAACGATGAGAGCGAACAATCTCAATTTCTCTTAACTTAAACACAATGGTGTAACTATAGGGAAAACTAAATGCTCTTACAAACAATTAATCAACCAACCAACCAACGCTTCACTATCAATCCCAGATGGCAAGCTGAGGGCCTAATGACCAGCTGACCCGAATGTTGGTGCTTCCTTCCTTTTAAAGGCCAGGTGTTCCACTGGTTGGTTTGTCTGGAGGGCAGGGAGTCAGAAGAGCAAGGACGTCTCTCAGGTTCACAGCCAATCGCAGAGTTGCAATCACACGGGTGGCTTTGCATTAACACAGAACCCGGCCACAGGCCGGGGGATGTGACACATACTTAGTGAGAAGCGAGAACTTCTTTCTTGTTCTTGAGGCCACGAGAATAACCACGTCATTTTGCTCTTGCGGATGTGATCTGGGACAGTTCTCGACACACTAGCCAGAACTTTCTTGTTGTGGGGCTCCAGGAAGTATTGTGTAATTGGTCGGACATTGATTGATATTTGACTACTGTCAAAAAGATTTACACCAGAACACCAAAGGGGCCATTCTGACATGACACTGATACACTTGCTTGCTGTCAGATTAGTGGAAAATAGTACATGTCTGAAAGAGGCTAATCAGACTTGTGTCATAAAACCCTCCATTAATAGAGGAAGTGGGTTCGGATCATTTCAGTCCTGATGTGTTTTCCTATCAAAATGATTCAGATGCTGCTGGATCTCCTTCCTTTCTGGTCTTCAGGAATGTTTCTTTATGTTAAACCACACTTCTTATAAACATTGATAGAAAAAGATGGCTTTGGTGCTTCAAGGAACTTTTTTTCTTTAAAAAAATAAAATTAAATATAAAAATTAAATAAAGTGATTTTAGCACCTTAAAGTAAAATAGTTATTAAGTCTACAACAGTTCTGTTAGGCTGTAACCAGATTTTTTTTTCCTTTAAATAGCCCTTTTATTGAATTTTACATACATGATAAATAAAATATAGCACACAATAAAAAAAGAATGGTCTGACTTTCCAAGGAGCTATAAGAACTGATCAACAAATCACGTATGTTTTATTTGTTTTGAAGACGTTTTTTTTCTCATCTTACAGACCCTAAAATAATAAGACTGCCAACCTGGTTTGAAATCTATTTGGAGAACATGTTGAAGATCTTACCAAATTAAAAAATGAATAGACATTTCCAATAACTGATTAATATTACCTTACTTGGGCTCTGTAGTGGTTTTTATCCCAGCAGGCAGGTCGGATCATCATTACATTTGTATTAGGCCTCAACGATATGGAAAAAAATCTAGTTACAATTTTTGTTACAAATATTGTGATTTGGTTTGGTTTTAATCTTTTTAATTCCAGCTTCTGTTCAGTGTTCACGCAAACATGTATATTTTTTAAGTGAGATGGGGGATTACCACACAAGATTAAAATATGAACTGCTCTTTATTCTAACGCAACTTTGAGAAATGAACGGCTTCAGTTACAAAGTGCAAGATGCAACCTGCAGCCAAAACACTGAAGCCTGAAAGTTTATACTTTGTCCTTGTATTAAACTGTCTGATTTTATTTATCTTATTTATGTTACTGCAGAGATTAAGCTAAACAAGTGGAGTCTACCATTATTAGTCATTTCTGAGCCATATTACAGTTTAAATGGCTCCGGTGTTCTTTGTACGTTTTATTGATGTTAATACCTTATCTGAACTTTAAGAATATTTAGAGTTCTCCACTCAGTAAAACTCTTTATTCACATTATAAGGACATTTCAGAAGTTGGATTGTTTATATAATACTGAAAAATACTGAAATCTGTATCTAATGGATTGCAGTGTCTCTTTTGTACTTGATATCGTTTCACAATTGTTATCATTTATTGAGGGGGCGTCCTCAATTTATTTATTTTTTTTTTTGTATTTCTGTTTTGACAGTGTCCAACAAGTGGATTCATGAACGAGGACAAGAGTTCAGGAGACCGTGTGGTCTCACAGAAGTGGACTGAAGTTAACTTTACACTTATGCACTCAAACACACACACACACACAAAACTCCCTCTCCGCGGTGCCTTGTTTCTGGTAACAATGCTTTACATTCACTTTACAAAATACTTTAATGTTTTTCTCCCTGATCTTTGCTTGGTTTACAAACGGCTCACAAGGGAAGCTTCATCCCTCTGGAGTGTGCGATCAGACTTGGAGAGTAACGTCTTTTTATTGGAAAACATAGAGCTGCAGCTCTGTCACACACTCCCCCATCAACTCCACCTTATTTTGAACAGGTCTGCTTAATCAGGTAAATCAATCATTAACAACAAAAATGCATAAAACTTTCAGGACATTCTCATTTGTTTTATTATATAAACAAGCTTTATATTCACAAATTTAAAATTCTGCTCAAAGACATCTGCCACCACCACTTCTATTTCTTTTTGCATTCTTTTTTAGTAAAAAAAAAAAAACTGCACTGTGTTTGGCTCTCAAGTGAATATCTGAACATTTTTTACATGATCTATCAACTTTGAGCAAATCAGTAGCATTAAATGAGATACAGGAAACCAATATGTTAGCTTATAAATTACAGCTAACCTACAATTCAATATGATGAGCTTCTGAGGTAATGTTATTTATTAAAATTTCATATGCACATTTCGTTATCATATTTTTCATATGTGCATGTTTTCTAAGTAAGAAGCAGCTACAGTGTGAAGAAAGAAAAAAGTTTGACATCTGGATAAAACATAAAATATGACATGTTTTGGTGCTGCACTCAGATTTCTGAATGCTTTCTGTATCACAGTTTAAATGCGTTACTATAACCTTGCACATGAACATGAGTCAGTTTTGTCTAATTTGGTCATTAGAAATGCAGAATGTTATTTGCCCACAAAATGTTGAATTGCTCTGCAAAAGTGAGATTTTTTTCCTTGAAATCATTTTTATTACATGTTTATTTATAGTGTTTAAATTATTACACTGTTGTATCCCTATTCCTGAAGATGGTAGTCAAAAGGGCCAATAAACAGTGTATTTTATTAAAGTTTGTTGTGTCGTTTGGTTTTTTTCATTCATTCAAATTTCACTTTTTTCTGTCACTGATTGTAAATCATTTCTAATTATTCATATTGACACATTTAGCATGTTATTTAAATCAGTGGTTCCCAACCTGTCTTTCTTGGGGACCCCCATTTTTTTAAATGTGAGATTCTCACCATAAATAATGTATTCTGGCTGATTCGTGTCCTTCAACAAAACCAAAGTTAAATTAAGAATATATAGCCTTACTCCTTCTTCTTATGCACATTAATCACAGTGGCTCTGAACACTCAAAGCCTCGCCCTGTACTCTTTGGAGGACCCCCTTGGGACCCAGACCCCAGGCTGGGAACCACTGGTTTAAATGACAAGTCACTATGGGGTCTGCTTGCAGTTCATTTCAACCAAAGAAATGGCATTTGTTAAAATATTTAAAAAATATATACTATATTTATATGTAAAAACCTTTAAAAAGGCTTTTTAAGCCAGTGATCCAGCAGAGGTTAGGCTGGATCCCTGCAGATCAGATTCTAAATGGCTAGACATGCTGAAAAACCAAACAGCTCAACTTTTTTCTCCTGTGTGATAAAACCCTTCTACAGGCTGTTAAATGGCAGTTTATGTTTGATGTATCTACAAAGCTGCCCAAACTGATATGAGTTTTTCAATTTTCAAGGCTTTATTTCTCTTTGGAGACACAATACAGCCTGTAGCAAAGCTTTTAATGTCACAGTCCTTCCTGGTACCTACAAAAATAAAGCAAAAGCTGTTACTATCGGAATCGTCTTCATATCCCCCCACCCAAAAACTAAAGAGAAAGACTGCCTCTATGGCATTAGCCAAGGGCTGTCAGCGAAACAGGGCAAAACCTATATAAATGAAATAAAAAAAAGCTTGTTTAAAATGATATTTAATGTATATTTATTTAGTTTTATAGCAATTGAAAATGAAGCTAATGTGTGCCTGCAAAATGCACGTGAGCAGCTATGTCCCCTTTACAGCTTTTTGCATGACTGTTTGGTTATGTTACCACATTTTTTCAGTTTAAATCTCCACACATACATTATCTTCACACTTTCGAGAATAATTGGTGAATGGCCCGAACATGTTGAGAGTCTTGTAAGCTTGGAATGCTTTATGTGGGCTTTTGTAACTACTTTGCTCAGGCCCCTAGGGAACAGCAGTTTTGTACGCTTAACACCTAGAGTGATCAGAGTGACAGAGACGTGACTGTGCAACAAGAGAGGTGTGGACACTTATCTGCATTTCGCTTGCAGCTTTGTAATAGTTTGGGTGGCTGCAGTGCGAGCTGAAAAAGGTGCGATGTTATTAGCTCTGTTTGACTAAGACACATCAAAGGGTGAGCACTAACTCTTTTTTTTTTCTTTTCTTTAAATCTGTGGAAGTCTTGAAGTAGGCTGCTGTGAAAAGTTTCCTGTGAGAAAAAGACTAAACATGTTTTCCCTTCAGGTGATAACTTGTGATTATTTCTGTGTTTGTATAACCAAGGAGAGGGTGCTCTGCTGTACACATCACTGACATGTGACGTTACAAAGTGCTGCAGATGCCCAAAAATAAAAAGCTATTCGTTCTGCACTTAAAGCACTTCACAAAAAAAATGCCCAAACAAAATGTTTTCTCAATGACTCTTCCTATCATTAAAAATACAGTTTGATAAAATGATATGATACAGAGAAAATTCTTGAGCTTGATGGTTTTTTGTTGTTTTTTTTTTGCTCAGGGCATACTTGTCACATCAAAGCATTCCTCTTGGAAATTTGATGTATTTGAACTGTGAACATTGCACCTCTATGTGGTGCCATTTGTATGTGTTAAGTGAGCGACTTCACAGGTCGGAGTTAGAGGTTTGAGTTCTGAGTGGGAAGCAGTGCCGTTGCTATCAGGAGAAGGATATGCATGATGCAAGTCATCCACTGGCTGGCAGAGATGTAGGAGACGCTGAGGAAAGAAAAGGGAGGAATAAAGTGAAATTACCTGAGTTGGTTAAATAGGTTTATCAATAAATCATAAAGCCTTGAATTAAACTCTGTGAGATAAATTGTTAATTAATATTAGTTAAAACATTTTCTTTTACTTGGAAAAAAACCTTTACACCTGTAAAACTATATTATTCCTTTACAAAAACATACATTATCGTAAACATAGATGTATGATTTCAATTTTGGAGAATGTCCACTTTTTACAAATGCTGCTCACTGTTTTCTGCAGGTGTGAATGAAGGGGATTACGTTGTATCTAAGGCTATGTCCACACGGCACTGAAGCCGGTTTAGGTGTGAAAACGGTGGCGAAAGCTAGGGGGCCGTTCCCACGACGCCGAAATGAAACAGCAAAAGTATTTTAGCAAACCACCCTTTCATCCCCACAAACCCAGGGATTAGCCTCCATGAAACCGATCATGTCTGAAACCAGGTACCAAGGTGGATAGGTTTGAGACCTCTATAGTCTGTGGTGCTGTGGGAACAGTGTAACCACCCCACTAGAGGATGTTACGTTAGTGTTGTGATTGCGCGCCAAACACAACAATAATGGCGTCCGTGACCAACTGTGTTGTGCTGCTCCAGACAGTCCTGGCTTGTGTACAGCTTTAGCACCAAAATGCACTTCTTTTACAACACAGGTTTTGACTTTTAAAAGTACAAAGATCCTAATTTATGTGAGAAATGTTTTCTTTTCAGTCTAAAATACCTTTAAATTAAGACATAAACAAAGGGTCATGCTTGCCTGTTGGAGAGTGCCCTTTCCTTGAATTACTTTGAACAACACAAAGAGCGGGATGACAGACAAGGAGATGGTGGCAAGGAACCAACCCAAGATGTTAGCCCACAGCGGGTAAACATAGCTGTTACTGAACTTCAGTGGAGAATATCTAATAATCGAGAAGATGAAGGTCCCCTGTGATGAGAAGGGACAATGTGGATTGATGTTGTATGTAAAAATAAGAGACTGAAGCTACAACAATGAAACAAAAAGACGTCTCAGAAACCTGCTGAAATGAACCTCACTAGTCATTTTATTTTAAGTTCTTCATTGCATCTCTCAACGGCAGATGCAACCCATAACAAAGCCAGGTGGGAAAACATCTAAATAAAAACAACATAATACATTATGATCAGAAAGTTGAGATTCAGATTGTGAATATTACAGATTCTTTCACTAAAGATCAACACAGCAAAATAGTTCATGGCTAAATGACAGATGTTTTTGTACTATATTAAAGATTTTAAAGATGATAGTTAAATCTGATATTCTGGAGAAGAAAATTCTGCTTTGCAGGGGTTGAAAGTTCATTTATAAAGTGAGTAAATCCTATTTTGTTCTAAATATACATTAAGGTGATGCATAATTCTTACTAGGAGTCACTTCTCTTTCTCCTATGATCATACACATGCTCAACTCAAATGGAAACAGACATAAAGGGGATGGCAACAGTAAATTATTTATTTTGCTTACAAAACAGACGAGGGGAGTGATGTAACACCAGCAGTACTTCATAAATGGTAACGGGCGGTAACCAATCATATCTGTGATGTTGTTATAAAAGCGGTCAGCACCTATACACAAAGAGAAAGACATCAGAAATATTCAATTTAAATTTGAGATTAGTCCAAAAACTTAGAATTTCATTGAATAAATGAATAATTCAATGATATGCAGAACTCATAAACCAACATTTTAATCATAAAAGAACATTGAAAAAGTAAAATGTTGAAGGTAAGACAATTTTATGATAAGTGCATGTGTCAGAAAAACTGGATCACGGTCATGTTTACCACTGTGCAATAATTCTACTTTTAACAACAGTCCATAAAAATTCGAGTCCATGTAAAGTTGTTTCCTGCACCTGCTTGGGTTCAATTAATACCCCACCAGAAAAATCTGTGGTGCTAATGGTAATTCAGGACCTCCTCTCCAGCAGTGAAGAGATCCTTGGCTTCAAACATAGGAAAAAAATCATTTAGTTCAGAGAAGGATTTCTTTTTTTGTCAATGTTGACAAAAGAAAAAGACATTAGTGCAGCTAAAACCCATCTCAAATCAGATAAGGCCCCAGGCCCAGATGGGTTTCCTTCACAGTGGTACTGGGAAAAAAGGGGGTTTATTGGTCCCAGCGTTGCAATCCACCTTTAATTGGGTCCTTAAAAAGAACGAGATACCCCCTTACTTCCCTGATTCCAAAGGAGGGGGAGGCTAAATCTTAATGCAGTAGTTATAGACCAGTGAGCAGGTTAAATCAGGACTATAAGGTCTTTACTCATATACTTGCCAAGCAAATAGAGGGACTGTTACCACAAACCATTAGCCTTGATTAGACAGGGTTTATTTGTCAGAGACAAACTCAAGATAACACTACACATATGGAGTTAGTTTTGTGTTTTTATTAAATGCAAAAAAAAAAGTGATCTGAGAGTGGAAAAATTATCTGAAAGGAAAAAAATATATTTGATATAAATAGTTTTCACACTGATAGCAAAAGATAATATTTGAGACTAAAAAAAGTTTTGAGATAAAGTATCCTGTTACAGCACATTTAAAAAATAATTTGACATTTAAAAAAATAATTTCCTAGAAAAAAAAAAAACTCTCTCAAAAGCCTTTCTTTACTCTCAAATATATATTTTTTTGCTATCAGAGTGAAAACTTTTACTCTCCCAATTTTTTCTCTCTCTCAAAGCTTTTTTCTTTTCTCTCTCAAAACCGAAGTCTTTGCTATCGTTTCAAGATAAGATAACATGTTTCCCCAAGGCTAATAAACAAGTATCAGTTTCACCATTAAGCTGATTTTTCCTCCTTTAACTGATAACTTTTAGCGCTGGATGAATGTACTAAATCAGGTTGACAATTATTAAATCCGTGTCCCTGTCAAGGCTTCACCTCCAGTTTTAACTCTCTATAATCCTCCCATTCATCTCAATGTTCAAGGGGAATAATAAATACTATAGAATAAAACAAGCTTCTTAACAAAACCTCAAAAGCAAAGAAAACACTAATTGTTATTTAGGAATCCTACTTCATTAGCAACAAACATCACAAACTGTCCAAACTTCAACAATCCAACAAGACACTATGTCGCTTGAAACTGAGGTTTGATTGGTTCATGGTACCGTGCAGTAGTTAAGTCATTGCATGTCTTCTAACACACACACAAAAACACAACATGGTTATGTTAAATTGCATTGTTGATCTTGAAAAGAGGTGAACAAATAATTTTCACTGCAGATTTGTAAAGGTGTCATACAGCCAGTAATGAACTGTGTTGGTGAGTTAGCTTAAAGCCGTATTCACACTGTAAAGTTTGCTTTCACATATCCAAGTATGATAAATATCTTCTTTTAATATTGGTATATTTAAAGGATCAAACACAAAACCTAAAGCCAACTAATTTTTTGTTTGAACACTAGTCACATCACACTGTTTAACACCATGTGGTGCCATGTTTTACAGTCAGAGATACTAAAAGGCCAACTGAATAAGAAATGGAAGATTAAATATAAAATGAGCAAACAAAAACAAAAAGAAAGGATGTTTTCCAGGGCAAAGATCTTGCTTCTATTGAGCTGGATCTCTTTCTGTTCTGCTGCCATTGTACTCAGATGTTCTATTACGACACCAATGCAAGTAGATAAGATAATATTTATATATATTTCCACAAAACATCTTATACATATTTTTGTGAATAACACAGTCTGCAAGTAACACTTTACAGACGTTTTTGCTTAATGTGCAGCTTGGCGTGTACTACATACAAACCTCAGTGGCCAAGGGTAGTCCCAGCAAGCAGCAGAAACAGCAGATAACAAGCAGCAGGAGCTCACGTCTGTAGCCTTGATTCAGGTAATTCAGGAAATGATCAACCAGTGATATCATTCAGCACTCCATACCTACAAACTGGAAAGATACAGTTGGGAGATTAAGTTTGTTACTGTGTTTATTCATTCCTGCATATGTTTGTTCATTCAGAGAGACTTGGTTGGTACCTGACTATCCAGTGCTAGCAGAATAATCATGAGGAAGAAGCACACTGACCACATCTGGGGCATAGGCATCATGGCTACAGCGCGTGGGTAGACAATGAATGCCAACCCTGGGCCTGGAAACATTGAACATGAACAATAATTACAGGCAAAAAAAAAAAAAACAACAACAAAACAAAACAGTGGTACTTTAAAATTAATGAACAATGGCAGACTTTCTAAATTCTTGAGAAAATGTCTCCTAAGATATCAGATTTTTTTGTCTTATTTATTTGAACATGTCAAATTAAAATAAATTTACCAGCAGTCATGTTGGGAAAACATGCTCAAAGGGAGTGAGAAGAAGCTCAAACTTATTTAGTCCCACCCTTTCTCCACAGGCAGTTAATCAGTCAGTCCCAATTTACACTCAGTGCTATTTACAATAAAAAACACTATAAACTATATTTTTTATAGTTATTACAGCATGAACATTTAAAGACATAAGAACATAAGTTGTCAAATTAGACAGGTAAGGGTGTCAGGATTAGATATAAAAGGAGTATGCACCCAGGGCTTCGCTTTCTGAGGAAGGATTGGTAGTATGTCACTAATTTGTGTCATACTCGGGTAGAAAATCATTAATAAACTAGTAACACTCAGAGAGTGCAGACCTCAACCAAGCCATAGAGTCCCTCCCCTGAGAAAAACCCCAAAAGGCCCAACAGTCCACCCAGTACCTCGTATATTTTGAACCTTCTGGATCACCAGATCCAGAATGTCAACATCAAACTCCATCCGTAACTTTTTTATGTTGTTAACAAACAGACAGAGATACACCACTGAAAACATTAAAAAAGAAATAAACAGAAGCAGAAGAATCAGTGCAGAATAAGCTTTGGTTATGCTCCAAAAAATGAATGAGGAACACTCAGATGGGGAAGAAATGGTCAATTTCAATAACCACCAATAGGACCAAGTTAGGAGAAGACATCCTTGACAAGATGCTGAGGCAGTAGTTATCTCTAGCTGTAACTGTAAGATGGCCTGTTGTAGTGTTTTATAATGTGTGGACATCACTGCAATGGAAAAAGTTTGAAAGTCATCTCAAGCAGAACAACGTGACGTGTGGTCAGGATGAGAAAGATCACTGGAGAATCAGAATGACGAAGGTTTGGACAGAGCTAATGAGCTAAACATGTTTCTAAATAGGTACAGCTCAGAACAACCTTCAACAATATCAGCCCCTGCAACCAGTCAGAGTGACTCCACCTCTAGCCTGCCTGACTCCTGAATTCAGGTGAAGAAACAACTGCAGAGACTGAACTGGAACAAGGCTGAAGGTCCAGGTGGTCTCAGCCCCAGGGTTCTGTAAACCTGCTCGGAACAACTATGTTAGATTCTTGAGCACCTTTTCAACACCAGCCTGAGTCAAAACACAGTTCCTGTGCTGTGGGAAAACATCCTGCCTTGCTCCAGTACCTAAAAAAGTCCAAACTTATGAGACTACAGACCAGTTGCCCCAACATCCCACATCATGAAAGTCCTTTAGAGGCTGTTATTGGCTCACTTCAATAAGCAAGAACAGCTTGCTTATTGTAATGGGCTTGGAGTTAATGACGCCCTCATCTACCTGCTTCAGAAAACCCACTCTCATCTGGACCAGTCAGGCATCACTTTGAGGATCATGTTCTTTGATTTCTCAAGTTCTTTTAATACAGTTCACTTGGATTTATGACTACCTTCACAGTTTGTGAAACTGAAAGGTTGTGTTGTCTGAGCTGGTGGTCAGCAGCACTGGAACACCACAAGGGACTGTACTCTCACTATTTCTCTTCATATTGTACACCTCAGACTTCCAAAACAACTCTATATCCTGTTATCTGCGGAAGCTGAGTACAAAGTCAGTCAAGTTGTGGGTTGGTGCAGAAACAATCACCTCATCTTTAATACAAACAAAACAAAAGAGATGATTGTTGATTTCAGGAAGAATAAGAGTAAACCAAGCACTGTCTAGAGAGGAGCTGGAGGTGGTGGAGAAATGCAAGTACCTTGGAAACAACATACTAGACTGGAAATGCAACACAGAGGCATCTACAATGAAGGACAGAGCAAACTCTACTTCTGGAGGAAACTAAGATCATTCAATCTCTTCACAAAATGTTGCATATCTCCTAAAAGTCTGTTGTGGAAAGTACAATCAGCTTTCCAGCCATCTGCTGACATCTGCAGCATCAGTCAGAGGCTTAAAGAGACTGAACAAACTGATCAAAACCACTGTTTCTGTACTGGGGATAACTCTGGAGCTGCTGGAGTTGATTGTCCAGAAAAGGATGCTGCACAAGCTGCTGAAAATAGTGGACGATTCTTCACATCCTCTTCAGCACAGTGAAAAAACAACATAGTTTATTTCAGTGAGAGGCAAGACAGAAAGGTCAGCCTAACCCAGAGATCACTCCTGCCAGCAGTCATCATCCTCTGGAAGTCAATATCTTCTTCTAATTAATTATCATTGTTTTTTTTAAACAAAACAAAAATTAATATAATAATCTCAGGTTTGAATTTTGTTTATATTTTCTAAATACAATGAAACTGGTAAGAAACTAAAAAATGTTTCTTTTTGAAGTTGTATCTATTAAATAAAGATTCTTTCTAACATGTCTGGAAATGTGGTTTGCATTGCAAGATGCAGGGTTCTTCTTTTATGCTATAATTGTTTTTAATAAGGAGGACTGAAAATCATGCATGCAGCAACAAACTGTGCACAGTGCACCACAATCTTGTAATCTGGAAACCTCAATGATACCAGAAGGGTTATTGCAGCATTTTTAACTCTCTATTCAGAGGAAAGTCAGTATGACACAGCAGAGTGAAAACACACTCATAATAAAACCCCATATTACATGTTACTTATATAATTTAGAGGTTGATCACGTCTCATTTTCTTCAAACTTGGCTCATGCATTGCAAAACATGACCTGAGGAAAGGCAGGGTTGGCTTGGTAGTTGTTTGGATAAGCAGTTCTCATGTTATAAATCAAACTTGTTTTCTGATTCACTTTCATAGCTTCCATTTTCCTAAAAGCATGTTATATAGGCAACATCTGCATCATGGCTACCACAAGTCAATTCTCAGCACTGCACGTGGAGCAACATAAGTTTGGATTTGATTATTTAATAGCTGCTTCAGTTAGCTTCAACTGCATGCTCCACTGGCTAATTTGTTATAAGCACCAATGCACTCACACTGTTCTGTAAGTATATTAATATAACTGTCGCCGTTTTGGAAAGGTGTGTCAAGCAAATGAATCTTTAGAGAAAGTTAGCAAAGGCATAGCTGCTACAACAAACAGTAGAGATTATTTAGAAAGACATGATATCAGTCAAACTTCATGCCTTCAGTCTGCTACAGAATCTTGTGGACCTCAAGAAGGACTTTATGTAAGATTCAAAAAACATGCAGACACAAGCACATGTGGTTATACTTATTAAAACATTGCACAGATTACCTTAAGCGTAGTTCTAGCCCTAACCAGAAGCCCAGAAGCAAATATTTTTCCCCATTCAGAGCAGCTCATACGGTCTCCGTTCCCATAGGTCAATGCTTACATCAAAAATTTCCCTGATGATTGAACAAAAACTAGAACACACACAGCTAATATTCAGCAGTATTTTTTTTTTTCACATGACTCCATCTCTCATTCATTCACTCAGGGATCCTGTCTGGCTGTTTCCCTGTTACTCACTGACTCAGTCATCCACTTTCTGAATGAATCACTCACCATCTTAGCCACTTGCTTGTTATAATTTTAAAATTTTAAGTGCAATCTTGTGTCCATGTTTTTTTTTTTTTATGTCTTTTTAAATTGTGAAATTTTAAGTTTTCTTCTCTAAATGTTTTGAAAAGACTTAAAATTTGTATTGTTTTAAATCTCATTATAAAAATTAATATAAACACTCTCAAAACAGTTATCATAGCTATTTCATTGCTTCTTGACCTTAAATATTAATGCAAAACTGAATAGTTTTATGCAATTATTTCAATTTATTAATGAGTCAACATTTTCAAAGAAAAATAAAGGAAAAAATTCGACTTTTTTGTTTTCATCTACCTTGGAAAAGAGGACAAATCTTTCTCCAGCAAGTGATCCCTCCCTGGCTGGTGTGCTGACCTAAGGCAGTCTCAAGGAAGAATACGGGGATTACGCACGTGAATATGAACAAGAAATAGGGGATAAAAAAGACACCTGGAAGCAAGACAAATGTTTTTTTCTAAATTAATGAAAAATGACAATGACAAGTGAAAGTTTTTATTTATTTATTTGTGTGTGTGTGTGTGTGTGTGTGTGTGTGTGTGTGTGTGTGTGTGTGTGTGTGTGTGTGTGTGTGTGTGTGTGTGTGTGTTTGTTTATTTAACATCACCCACCTCCCCCGTTTTTGTAGCACAGGTAGGGGAATCACCATATATTCCCAGGTCCGATAACTGCTCCCATCACAGTGAGGATGAACTCCGCTTTGGTTCCCCATTGACCGCGTCCCTCCGCTTCTTTTGGCTTTTGGTATCCGTTTGACACGCAGACTGTTGTCAGTCCATTCTTTCCGTTGGTGGTCATCTTCAGTCTTCTAATAGTTTCCAACAAAGCCCAAATTTTCTACGTCCATACGTAACCGTTGCACTTGCTGCCCAAAACCTCGCAGGATGCGGTGCAGACCGAGATGAGGATCAGGACTGACTCCAGCTCTGACAGTCCTGACACAGTTGGCTCAGACAGCAGATATCAAGTTGTAGAGGTAGTCGTTAAAAACAGTAGTGAAGGACATGGGCGGAGACAGCCCCGCCTTTATTCATCTTTTTTTTTTTCTTTTTTTTACTTTACATGTTTACTGGAGAAGCTGCAGGCTGTGATATAGTCTTTTATTTAGTATTTATACATTTAATGTAAAACAATCATTTAGATATTTAATCCAAAATCAAATGTTAACGGATCATATTTAATATCAAATAACATACTACGTTACATTTACTCATGAATTAAATTATATGACAGGATAAGCGACAACTGGTGATCCAATAAAAAACAGTCCTGTTTTTAGCAAGTTTCACTGCTTTTTACCTGATTCTGCAGCGGGTTTTCAACAGTCTGGCATATTTGTGCGCGCACATCCACGAACTGCACACGCGTTCAAGACTGCTGCAAAACTGCATCAGCTGAGCAGTTCCTTCAAGGAGGCATCTTCTCGTCGCTCTTTTCTAACAGTCTTACTTCTTTTGGGAGCCAAATGTCGTCCAATCCCTCCTGATCTTTGTCTCGCGCACATTGGAGCGGCTTGGGTAATAGTCTTTTCCAAAAAACTCTCTTTCTAAAGGAAATTCTCACTATTATTGTCCTAAAATACCAAATAAACTTTACATAATGTAACAAAATAAACTAGAATAATAAAAGATTTGCTTCTTTTTTTTTGTTTTGTTTTTTACTTTGTCCTGTCTAGCATCCACGTCCATGGTCTGTCTGTTGTGCCCAACATATTTGCTTTTCTAAGGGGATCTTTATGGATATCTAGAACACTTTATTACAGTTTTTAACAACCGTTTACACACTAAAATGAACATTTTGACACCATTAACAAATCTTTATACACAAGAAACAAACCAGAGTTGTACTACAATAAGCACAGACTCAGTTTCATACTTTTTACACACAATGCTTTGCAAAACTCTTCATGCATTTTCACACTGTAGACACAGATTGTGAGGCTACCTCCTTCTCATTACAGAGCCCTGGCTTGCCCAGGACCACACTAATGAACAAATTAGATAACCAGCCACCAGGTGTGGAGACACACATACTTTATTGAAAACAGTAATCAGGTAGGTATAAATGCTTTAAAATCCAGCAGGTGAGTTCACCCGTCTTCAACAAAATTAAACGAATTAGAAGAAGAGTGAGAATGAGGGGATCTCAAAGAGGAGATTTCAAAATAGAGTGAACAATTGAAAAAAAAAAAAACTGTAATAAAGAATGTAGAAAAAAAAGACAGAAAAAAAAAACATGATTGCTAATATACATGCAGTAAATTAAACAGACATTTCAAACACAGCCAGAGATTCAGCACATTAAAAGACATTAACAGAATTAAAAAATATTAATCAGTAAAAGACTAGAATATAACTACAATACACCAAAAGATTAATAAAGGCCAAAACACCCAAAAAGAAATTAGAAGGCCAAAACGTGCATTTAAAAACAAGCGAAGACCACACGATTCTCATGCTGTATTAAAAGCCAAGGAATAAATGTGAGTTTTAAATGTGTGCGTGTGATTTAAATGTTCCTAGAGGGGCCAATTTGATATGGGTGGGGACCTCATTGCACAGTTTGGGTGCCAGTTTTGAAAATGCTCACTCGTCTCTAGTTTTCTCTAGGATCCTCTAGGACTTTCCAACCACAATATATACATATATTTTATATTCATTCATTCATTCATTCATTATCAGCACTGCTTCATCCAGTGAAGGGTCACGGGGCAGTTGGAGCCTAACCCAGCATTTAGCAGGGTGCAGGTGAGAGGCAGGGTACACCCTGGACAGGTCACTGTCCATCGCAGATATGTGTTATAAAGGAAATTAGGCTTTGTTCGTAAGGCTCCTCTTATATGTATTTCTGAATTATAAATAAATGTTATGTTGAAGTTCTGAGTATATTACCGCTGAATTGAGGGAAACTTTTCCACTCCAGAAACCCTTAAGCCGTGTACACACATAATTTCATTAATTAATAATTTAATATTTGGGCTGTTTTTGTCCCAATTTTGCCTCTTCCCGACCTCGAGCGGCAAACGCCAGATCATCGTGAGATCTCCCTGTCCAATCATCATTTGGTCTGTGATGTGTTAGAAGCTGATTTGTCCCGTTAATCTACTCCGAAGCAGGTCGTAGCCGACAATTGGGAGTATTGAACATGTTCAATAATTCAGTGCTGATTTCTGAGGAAAGCCGACAACTGATGCATAGTGATTGCGTGGATAGTGACGTGGCACGGAATATAGCCACTCAGAGAGCGAGCTGGCTGGGGAGCAAGGAAGTAACGCCGTCTTCAATCTGTTATTTTTTTCAGTTCAGTTTTTCTGTTAACAGTACTCCCAAGACCACCATCATTCCCTCATCCTGTATGTCCTCTTCCATGTTGTGTGTTGTGTTTACCGATTGTTACTGTTTCTTCTTCTTCGTTTCTTGCCGATTGTTGCTATGGTTCTTCTACGTTTGTCCGGGCCGGAGGACTAGATTGTAGATGAGTTGCTGGACAGCATCGTCATGTGTGTGTTCTTCTGTGATTATATTTTCGGAGCACACTAAACACAGTACGAACAAAACAGATTTTTTTTTATCTTCACATGTGAGGTCTCGACCAGATAACAAAATCTCACAAGATTAAAAAATTCGTTATGTATGTACCAGGCTTTACTCCGAGTTTGTTACCATGGTAACTGACTCCATGAAGAGAACATACTTGCTGGCAGGTTCGCCAAAAAGAAACCCAAGTTTCTACTTGTCTCCGCCCATCTAAGAGCAGCTGTCAGACATATATTGTCCTTATCAACATGATTCCAGAGATTTAGAAGCTGAAAGGATACACAATGATTTACGAAGGAGAAGATTTTTCAGAAATCCATCGGGTGTGTTATTATTTCCTGATCAACATTGAATCAAACTGCACCATTTTGAAGTCGCTCGGATACTCCAGCCGTACAAGATTTGTACTCTGCATGTCTGTATTTTATTTATAACACTGGCAACAGTGTGATAAGTCATGAGGAAAGTCCTCACACACGTCTGAGATCATACTTCCATAAATGTGTGATGGTAGAGGTCGAGGGAAAGATAGATGTGCTAAATACAAGGATATTCTTGAGCAGTTTAAGGTTTCACCTAGAGCTTTACAGCAGGACAATGACCCCAAGCATATAGCTAAAGCAACGCTTGAGTGATTTAAGGGAAGACATAAAAATATGTTGGAATGGCCGAATCAAAGCCCAGACCTACATCCAAGTGAGAACCTGTGGTCAGATTTAAAGTTTGCTGTTCACAGGTGCAAACCATCAAACTTGAAAGAGCCACAACAGATTTTCCCTTGAGGAATGGGCAAAAATCCCAGTGGCAAGACATGGCAAGCTCAGAGAAACTCATCAAAAACAACTTGCAGCTGTTTTTGCCGCTAAAGGTGACTTTTTTCTTTCTTTTTTTTGAAGGGTGGGGGTGTTTAGATCTTAAAATTTGTAGTCATGTTCTGTAAATTAAATTATACAAACCTTTAAACAATCAATTTTGATTCCACGTTGTGAGGAAACAAAACAGAAAAAATGCTATAGGCCGTGAATTTTTTTGCAAGGTCCTGTATATTAATAACAAGAACATGTTCATAATATAATTTTAAATCTGTTGTTTCTAATGCATTTAATTCCTCTAATGAAACTTTTGGATGTTCTGTGGTAGCTTTCACTATTTTTCTACTTCTTCTTCACTATTTTCCATTTTCTTTTTAATTAAACTATGTGCTTAACTACGTGCTAAGACCTGTATTAAACAATAAAGAGAAGAGGGGAGACATACAATATAAACACAACAAACAGTAACTTCCAATCATGAACCTTAGAAAAAGGTTATCAGATATAAATTCTAAAATTTAACATTCTTTGCTTAACAAATAAGCTTAAATGGACACAGCATTAATTTAATATTGTCCAATCTGTTTATATTTTTAGCCTCTGACACCCAGGTACTCAGCAGGAGCAGGACAGACTGAGCTGCTCTGATTTATATAAGCTTCTGTTTTATCTGCACTACTTGCACCAGTCATGGTTTATTTTTTGCTCTTCCTGTTTTTCCATCTTTCTTTTGTCACAGCCAGACAGATAACTTCTCTTCATTTTGATAACTCCGCTGGCCCTTGTTTATTTGCATAAGATGCATTGCCTCTTGCTGCAAGACTGACAGGTGTAGGCGACAACTGTCGCTCCAGGCGACTACTGTCTCTGCAAGCTCTCTACATTTTCACTGCTCTAACCAAGCATGAGTTGGGTGCAGATCTGTAATATTTTTATTAAAGCCTTGTCCTACTCCAACTTTTTTTAAAAGATGATTTTCTGTCAAAGAGAAATTTTGTAGGTTTCAGACAAAAAAAACAAAAACATATTTGAGGCAAATGAATACAGCATGCCATATATCTTAGTAGAAGTTGTTGAGTTGGTGAGATAGGTGTGAGTGCAGAATCACAGCTAAGAGAATAGAAGATACGAAAAATCCTGCATTGTGAACTTGGCTTTAAAGACACATTCCTTAACTTTGCAAATATGTGCTCTCTACTTGGGTAAATCACTATGGTAACCAATTCTTAATGGCTAACCTCCTCCAGAGCAGTAACTTGTTGAGCCTTCAATAAAGAGAAACAGTGATCAGACTGCTGTCTGTTTATGTTCAGAATCAGAATCAGAATATTTTATTATAATTAATTTTTATAAATTGTGTGCACACAGTCGCTCCATACAAAATAAATAAAGGATAAGATAAAGACAGCAATCACAATAAGAAAAATTGCAGATTAGTAACAATATCTATATAAACAGATACAGTTAAATCCTGCCAGTGAGTAATATGTACATTATTATCAATATGATAGACAGTAAAATGTAAATGTACTGCAATGTGCAAATGTATAACTGTGGGTGTTGTTGCTATATGGAGGAATTGTACAGTTTGATGGCCACAGGTAGGAATGATTTTCTGTGTTGTTCAGTGGAGCATTTAGGTGGTATCAGTCTCTCACTGAACGTACTCCTGATGAGCAGGTTGTGAAGTGGGTGGGAGGTATTGTTCAGTATTGTCTTTATTATGGACAACATTCTCCTCTCCGACACCACCGTCAGATAGTCCAGCTCCATTCCCACAACGTCACTAGGTTTGTAGATCAGTTTGTTCAGTTTGTTTGTGTCTGCAACTCTCAGCCTGCTGCCGCAGCATGCAGCAGCATAGAGGATAGCAGTGGCCACACCAGAATCATAAAACATCCTGAGCAATGTTTGGCAGATGTTAAACGACCTTAGCCGCCTCAAAAAATAAAGATGGCTCTGGTCCTTCTTGTAAAGTGCAGTAGTGTTCTTAACCCAGTCCAGTTTATTGTCAAAATACACTCCAAGGTATTTGTAATCCTTTGCCGCTTCCACATAGACGCCCTGTATTGTGTCGCTGGTGTTTTGGATCTCCTAAATTCCACAATCAGTTCCTTTGTCTTTGTGACATTAAGCTGCAGGTGATTCACACCATGTGACAAAGGAGTCCACAGCAGCTGGATATTCCACCTCATCTCCTCCACTGATACATCCAAATACAACAGAGTCATCAGAAAACTTCTGAAGGTGGCAGGTTTCTGTGCAGTAGCTGAAGTCAGGTGTGTAGAGGATGAAAAGAAAGGGGGAGAGGACAGTCCCTTGTGGTGCTCCAGTGTTGCTGACCACCGTGTCTGACACACTATGCTGCAGGCGCACATACTGTGGTCTTCCGGTCAGGTAGTCCACAATCCAGAACACAAGAGAATCACCTACCTGCATCGCTGTCAGCTTCTCATCCAGGAGGGTCGGCCTGATGGTACTGAATGCACTGGAAAAGTAAAAAAACATAAACCTCACAGTGCTCGTCGGCTGGTCCAGGTGGGTGTAGACACAATTGAGCAGGTGTCCACCCCAGATGATGGCGTCCTCAACGCTGAGACGAGGCTGGTATGCAAACTGAAGGGGGTTCATATGTGGTCTAACCATGGGTTGGAGCTTTCAAGGGTCTTCATGACATGCGAAGTCAGTGCCACAGGTCGGTAATCCTGGGGTCCACTGGGACGTAGGGTCTTTGGTACAGGAACGAGGCATGATGTCTTCCACCACACTGGGACCCTCTGTAGACTCAGACTCATCATGAAGATGTAGTGTAAGACACCACAGAGCTGGGAGGCACAGGCTTTAAGGACAGGGGGATTCACCCCATCCGGTCCTGCTGCCTTGCCAGAGTGTAGTGTTCTCTGTTGTTTCTCAACCTGATTACATGTGAAGTTGACAGGTGAAGGAGGATTGTCAGGTTTACCAGAGGCAGAGGTGCAGTAAGGAGAGGGAGTGAGAGAGGGTGGTGTTTCAGGTGGTTTCAGGCTTGCTCCTGATGAGTTAGAAAAGGGCTGAGCAGTAGCCACAGAGTGGAATCTGTTAAAAAACATTCTGCTTGTTGGCCCTGTCCTCATCGCCCTCAGCTCCTCCACTGTTGGATGGCCTGAAACCAGTGATGTTCTTTACACCACTCCTAACCTCTCTCATGTTGTTTTATTGGAGTTTCCTCCTATAATTGTCCCTAGCCTCCCTGATCTTGATTCTCAGTAAGCTTTGGATCGTTCTCACCTCCTCTCTGTTGCCAGCTCTGAAAGCCTTTTTCTTGTAGATTAATTAATGTTGTATAAAGATTTCTGCACTAATAGAGTTGGCCATTTTCTGCCAGCATTCCTTCCCGCTTTTGGCCATGATGATGTGTTAGAATTATTCTTATTGTTGTAGAATAATTGTCTGCTCCTCTTCCGTAAATTAGGCTGCTCTACAGGGTTTCTCCATGGTCAGATACTACAAACTCCACCCCTTTTATGTGAGCAGGCACTGGCCACGATGGAAAACCTTGGGCTGAATCAATCACTTTTCAGAGCAGAAAATGTTACGGTAAGTCAACCCAGGTAACAGAGAGATATCACAGGTATGTCATATCTCTATGTCTATGCTTCCTAGTACAGGTCTCAGATGTGCTTGTTCCAAGTGTGACATTGTTACTACAACAGATCAAATCATAGTATTTGCTCTGCTTGCAATGTAAAGTATTGCAAGTTTTCTCTGTACATAACTCCAACCGTATGTCAGACTGACAGTCATAACGGAAAGTAATGTATCTATCAGCCAGTGTTTGTCCAGAATGACCGCTGCAAGTGCCTGGTGAGCTGCTGAATCTGAAAGCACATCAGATTATTATGAGCGGAGTTGCATTACATCTTCAATTACAGAGAAACGGATACATTGAGAATGATCTCTAAAATTACCTTGCTGTATCCAGTTTTTATCTGGGCTAGAGTCTTCCAAAGGCTCATTCTGTCAAGAACCAGATGCCCATGTGTGTTGGTAACAGACATGAGCAGGACACCATGCCACATCATCTGAAGAAATAAAAACAAACTGAGGCAAATCGATATATATGTGTGATGTTGCGCCAGTGAACGTAAACATCGACTCCAGCATGGGGAAAGCTGTTATTTTTGTAACGAATTTCTAAAATTATCTCCCAATATACCTTGAACTGTTCCTCAAATCATTCACCTCTTCCTCATCCATCAAGTCCTGCTGCTCTTCTTGAAAAATACTCAGGGAATGCATGCTGCAAAATGTAAAAAAACAGTAAAAATCAAAATGATATACAATCACTAAAAAAGTGAATGATAGTCTGAAGTGAGTGGTACACTAACCTGGCTTTTAATACACCAACGTCTTCTGTTTCTTTGCATATCAGTTGCACACCTTCTACATGGATCGCTTTATCTCTGAATAATTTTAATCAGAACAAGAAAAAGCTTTATATCTATGTGTTTTGCATATGCAAGGATTTTTCCCAGTATAGGAAACTTGCTTTATCCACATATGGTTATAGCAGCTAACTGACATGAACAGATTTTGTCAAATAAATATAGTAAGATACAAGAATAAAAAACTGAACTAGAATATAATAGGTGTTTGTACGATAAAATTCTGATGTTCATAGGCACAACATAAGTATCCAGCATCTAACATATGGAACAAAGCCTTTAATCATGAGAAACATAACCAGACCCTTCTATCACACTTGATAAAGAAGTTTTACACCTCTCTTTTTGGGAGTAGTGGCCACTTGACGGGTTTGATAGCTAAAAAATAAATCTCCGCTCAGTCCACTTTCATAGAAAAGGTGTGGGCTCACCATAATTGCAAAGATAAATTATGATGGATCATAGTTTTAGAAAATCTAACCAAATTCTACAGCTTTACATCAGCCAGGTACAGCTTCAAACTTATAACAAACTTTGAAACTGCATCTGGAATACAAATATTAGTTCAGCCACTTTTGATGGATTAGTTTCAACTAACATTGTACACAACCCAAATATTATTGAAGCTAGTGGGGTGAGACATGATGCAGCTTTGCAGCACAGCCACATTTGTTTTAATCTATTTTCTACTCCTGTTTATTCCAATATAGGATAACAGGTGATAGAGCCAACCCTAGCAGTTGGTGATATGTCTCCTACACTCTAGAAACTCAGTCTAAGGCAGAGCTAACGCAGAAACTAAATTTCAGGCTCACAGACATTCCTAGGGAGAATTTAGAGCAGACAGTTCACCTAACATAAATATCTATGGACGGTGGCAGGAAGAGCCAACGCATGCACGGGGGACTATTGAGGCAAGACGTCAGCTAATGGCTGCATGTGGTGAACCCTGAGATGGGGCGATGTTAAAATTTAAATATCCAAATGGACACATCAACATGAGGAAATTCAGGCTGTCAGAGCAGTTCCTCCAGGTCAATAAAGGATAATGGCATAAACGCATTGTCAACTCTATACGTACTTTGGTTTTCAAATCTGGATGTACAGGTAAATGTATGTTGCATTTAATTTCCTGCCTTAAATGAAAACAGAATATGTGTTTGGATCATACAAGTGCATGTATTGTGCCCTTGGTCTAATGGGAAAGAATGCACCAGTGTTCTACAACATGTTGATCAGAGAGGAAAGGCCCTATGCACCCTGTTTGAAGTGGACTTCTCTGTGCAGGGCAGCAACAGAAGAGCCAGAGAAAACCTGACAATATGCTTTTGGCGTGACCGGTTAATCAATATCGAAAGTATAATATTCATTGCATTAGTAATAATGTCATGTACTTCATAACTACAGTGGTTTGTGGTCATTTTGTTGTCTTGTGGGCAGGAAAAAAGGCTGGTAATGTCATAGTGAAGTGACATTGTGAAGTCTGCTCATGCATACAATGGATAAACTTGTTCATATTGTATTGTAATATTTACCAAAAATGTAATTGATTGTTGCTTTCATGTTGATGTTTACCACAGAAATTCAACAATGTCAGTGTGATTGAAATTTCCAAATTACTCCAAAGTAACAATTACAAAGCAGTATAAATTTAATCAACATAACTAGTAATAAATGTATTGTACTGTGACAGCCATACAGGTTAAATCTTTAAAACTGCACTTTTGTTATTGTACAGAAACAAGTCATATTAGACACATAATAAAATGTTTAAGAGGCCTGACTTACTTTTCTGAACTGTGCATATGCCATATATTTTTTCACCACTTTCTCGTGTTACAGAATGCGAATGCAGTCCTGTCACCCTTAAGAAGGTGTTGGAGTTTGGAGCCTCAACAGTGCCCCGCTGGGATTTCCATACCGTCCAGAAATTCAGTTCCTCCACAAAGACAACAAAATCTTTCCAGAAGCAAATACCTTAACATTTTCTGGCATTTCTTGGACCAAACAACTGATCAATAGTGGAGAAAATGATCAACAGAATAATCGTTACAGGAAAATTTGGGCTTATTTTTAAAGTGACAAAATTGTGACAGGATTAATTAATGAATTAATCGTTTGGAGTAATTTTTATAAGAAAAAAGTCCAAATTTTCTGATTTCAGCTCCTTAGATTTTCCGGTTTCTTTATTAAATTTGACTCTCTCTGACTCAGAAAGGTTAAATGCTCAGCCAAACAGCAATTTAAAAGTTAAAGCACAAGCAAAGTAAGAATAATAATTACACATTTTCCAAACAATAAAAATTATACACATATAATGTTCCAAAATAAATTAAAGTACACCCAATGTCAGCAATTTTGAAACTGAATCATAGAGGCCCCAAAACATCTCAGTATCATGTATTTACATAAAACATGGTATTTCACCAGGTTCCATTACGTGGAACCAAATACCACACAGGCATATGAGAGGCAGTAAGGTACTACGGTACTAATGTGATGAATAGATGCAGTATTACATCACATGAATTAAAACAAACTATTTCTCTGTTTACCCTAAAATGTAATGAAAACAAATCAGTGAAGAATAATTAAATCTGCGTTTGTTTTATACCTTAATTAGACAAGTGTCCAGTGTAACTAGTCAGACACCATTAACTAAGATCCCAGTGTGAACAAACCTTACGATACAGTAAGGAAAAAATTTCTTGTAGAGACTTGATCATAACACAAAAGCTCTCCAAACAGAAACAGCTATACCATCAACTAGTCACACTAAAGGTGTGTATATAAAAAAGACTGTTCTGAAATTGTCAAGATTACAATAAATGTGACAATAACTTTCATTAATTAGAGAAAACGTGAGGTTTGAGACACTTTGACTCTCCTGATGCGTTTTACTTATAGTTTCACTTCTCTACCACAAGGTTTTATGCCTACACATGGTAAAAATTGTGCTTACATTTACACATTTTCCTACGCACAAGTGCTAATAAATCCCATACTTTTCATGGGAATGTTCATACGCACACTTCTGTGCACACGTATGGTTGACAAGTGAGGTACACTGTGGCAGATAACACAAGAGGTCATAAATGGAGGAAGAGTGGAAAAGAAAGAGAAAGTCACTTTTTATCTTTCCTTCTTATTAGTAGCAATTATTTTTCCTTTTTAAATAAAACTTTCTAATAGGCCACACATAGCAGCACCACTATCATGAACTCTGTCTTAAAAGTCCATTAGTATTGCACACAGTGTAAGAATTAGAAATTGTTTTATCCAAAAATGTGTACATTCTTTTAAATAATGCAAATTAAAGCTATTTGATCTGAAATTACAACTTGTAAGATTTTAATTATAATATCAAATTGGGATGGCTACTAGTAATAGTACTTAAACCAGATATATTTAATGAGAGAGCTATAGGAAAGACAGGTGGTTTTAAATATGAGTAAAAGAAGTTAATTCAGTTTAAGTAGAATGAGATCGTCACCGGTGATATGTAGCAATGATGAAAACTGTCTCTAGACACTTCAGCACCTTTAAAAGAGAAGTACAAGTTATGAGCTTATCATTGGACACCTGGAAGAAGATCTCATTACTATTACCTCTTACATTACACCCTGGCTGTATAAGCCTTATTTTACAATAGGATGGGGGAACTGCAAGCTCACGCTCACTCCTAGGGTCAATTTAGATTCACAAATTAACTTAACATGCATGTTTCCCAACACTAATGTTCCTGGAAAGAGGTACAGAGAGAGAACATGCAAACTCCACTCAGGAATGCCCCAGCAGAGATTTGAACTAGGAATCATCTTGCCGTAAGGCAACCACCACACCACTGTGCAGCTCCATCTTAAAGATATTCATCCCTAACATATCAAAGTACAAGAGTTCATAATATTGAAATATTATGAAGAATGTGTACCTGGACTCTTCACAGCGGGGCAGGCATGAAAAGCATAGCAATAATAAATTTTAGGTACATGCCAAACTCACCAAACACCACACGCAAAAAACAGCCGTAGGCCTGCGATGTTCTTGCACCCTTGACTTCCTTGTACAGCTGTGTGAAATGAAATGCACACCTGGCCCATTGTTACAACCTCAGGCCGCCCAACAAACAACTTAAGATCAGCTGATTTTCTTTTGAAGCTGGTGCTGAAATGAGAAAATCCACTGTTTTTAGTCCATATGGTCTGAGGTTTAAAGGCCTGTGTAGAGATTGTATTCTGCATACCTTGGTTGTAACAAGTGGTTATTTGAATTACTGTTGCCTTTCGGTCATTTCCAAGCAGTCTGCCCATTAACCTCTGACCTCTAACATGAAGAGGGAAGTTTTGCAAAAGACCAGTTCACTGTAATCCAATCATAATGCAATTAAATCAGTTCATAAAAGTATTATCTTACTAAATAAATGATCAGATTGCATTGAATCTTCTCTTTGATTAAAATTCAGATCCTGAGCACGATGAAGTGGAAAACCTCTCTATAAAGAAAAAGAAAACTCAAACAGAATCAGACACAGGAAGGACAGCCATCCACCTCAAGGAGAGGACAGGAAAGAAGGTTTCATTAAAAAAAAACATGACTACCTGGTAATGATGTCACATACCCGCGACCACTCGGAATTACGAGACAACTGGAAAAACAGCGTAACTGTGTTTTTGCAAAACTGCAAAGAAAGTGACTTTCCTTCCTCACATAGTCTTGGCTGGCTTTTGTACCCATGGGAGATGCAAAGTCATTCAAACGTTTCCCAGTGAGTGGTTTCATCTCACTTTGTTAACAAACACCTCAATAACACAAGGTGAAGATGAGGTTCATGTTTTGGACTGATGTCTGTTATCCTGTTATCCAGTCTTACTAAGACTTAAAACTGGGCATAGCCACGATTTTCCACAAATAAGTGACTAACCTTACAATTCAGTCATGTAGCACCTTGATCTTTTTTCCTTACAGAGTCAAAATTCACTGCTGAGATGTTCCAGAGCTCTAAATAATGAGTCTTGGAGTTTACCCTGTTACAGTGCCACTTGTAGAAATTTATTGAACCTTTTAATAAAAAGGCATTTCCCACCCTCCCCTGCTTCTGACCTCAGCTCCAGAATTCATTGCTGCTGGCATCCTTGTAAAACTTAACTTAGGACCTGTGCAGTCTCGTACTGCACTTTGTGGCACCCAAACACAGAAAAATAAGTATGGAAAATGAAACATTAGAGACTTTCTGTCTGTGTTTCTTTTAGATATAGATGGAGGTAAGGTCGCAGGCTTTCAGCTAAACATAACTGGATTTACTGTCATCTGACTCATGGGATGCTTAGTGCAAGTTCATTAGGGAGAAAGGTTAAGAAGTGCTTATTTTTTTACTTGAGCATGGGAATAATTATGTCTACTGCTAAAATATAAAAAAAAATATAAAATGCATTGAAAGGAACTAAAAGTTGCAAATATGTTTACACTTTATTCAAATTTGTAAATACACTGTACCTTTATCAGTTTTATTATCAAAAAAATATCTCAGAATTATAACATTTTTAATGATTGAATTTTATAGAATTTTTAAAAATTTTATAGTGACTTGTCTCATAATTATGACTTTAAATCTCGTAATTATGAGAAACACTGACTTGCCAAAAAAAATCACTACCAAAGAAAAAGGTCACACACTCTTGTTGGACGGGCTTAAGTTTTAATTGCGACACACGTTTGCTGTGGCATTGTTTCAATGAGCTACTGCAATGTTACAAAATTATTTTACATCCAGTGCTCCATTCATTTCTCATTAAGATCTTGTACTGATGATGGAAGAGTCCAACCACTGCGCAAAGCCTTCTAGCGCATCCCAAACATTCTCAGTGGGGTTCAGGTCTGGACTCTGTGGTGGCCCATCCATGTATGAAAATTATATCTCCTGCTCCCTGAACCACTCATTCACAATTTGAGCCTCATGAATCCAGACATCGTTATGTTAGCATGTGCCTCTGCCATCAGAGAAGAAAAAATGCATTGATGACTGGTCATTCAGTATATTCATGTAGTCAGCTGACCTCATTCTTTGGGAACATAATCTGGCTGAACCTAGACCTGACCAACTGCAGCAACCCCATATCATAGCACTAAATAGGATAAACCTGGACTCATCAGACCACACAAACTACTTTTATTGCTCCAGAGGTCAATCTTTATTCTCCCTAGCAAATGGAAGCCTTTTTCTCCAGTTAGCCTCACTGATTAGTGGCGTTCTCATGGCCACACAGCTGTTCAGTCCCATTCCCTTGAGTTCCCTTCAACTGTGTGTGTGGAAATACTCTTACTTTCACTATAAAAGATTATAATGTTATAATGTTGTTTTTCTACAATTTGATTTCACCAAACCGGTCACAATCATTCAGGATTTTTTTACGACTACATTTTTTCCTGAAAGACGATGGTTTCCCATTATCCTTCTGGTTATTAATAATGCGTTGGATAATTCTTAACACCTTATTTTAGAAGTTTCTGCTATCACTTTAGTTGTTTGCTCTGCTTGATGCCAATGACTTGGTCCTTCTTAAACAGACTAACATCTTTTGTATGACCAAGGGATGTCTCTTTCCACGTGGTTGTTTAAAGATCCATTTATGCTCCCTTACGTACGTGAATAGTGACGTCCGTTTCTAGCGTTGCCATACTACGCTGTCCTCATACTTCCATGCGTCTTTTGCATTGTCATGGTTGTTAAGTCAATTCCTCCCCTAGTGGGCAGTGCTAATTTCAGAGTTCATTCCCACGAGCCGACGTCAGTTTCAGACACCATACGGTGTAATGGAACGGTATGAAGTTGTTTTCAACCACTCAACACGCCCTAAAATACTCGCATATCCTTTAATCAAAAGCTCACGCAATTTCTACAGTTGTTGTCCTCATCTTCATTCTTCTGCTTTATTGTTTCCTTCCTGATCCTCTTCTTCTCTGGTTTGTTTCTTTCGCTGGTCGCATGTTAGATATTTTGCTCAATACTGCCCCTGCAATTTCTGGTGGTATTGCTCCGAATTCTGAGTCAAGCAAATAGCTGAAAACAGACCAAATTACATGCGCAGCTTGCCATGTTTGGATGACATGCTTGCTAACAAAACTTGTCACCTTGTGGTAGTTTGTTGTCACTGAGTTGAGATGATTAGAACAAATTAATGTAAAAAAATAAAAAGTGCACGGTGGGAGCATGGAAAGACACCAATACAAAATTTTGTTTACCAACCGGAGGACACGCTTTAACATTTTGACCTGGTGACCCCTATCTCTGCATATCAGAGAAGACTTCATTCCGACTTACCACACTGTTGAAAGAGGAAAACACAATGATAATCAAGGCTACACAGTCAGACTAACTGATAAGATCAGACCTCAAACATGCATTAATTGACACTTGAATAAAGGCTGGATGCACTGCACATTGAATATAGCAATAAATCAAACTAGAATAGATTCAAGTCCATCCAACAGCCTTCAACCCTACAGGTAAGCAGGTGTGAATGACATGACAACACTGAATGTCACACACATTCCAACCCGACAGCACAAGACACTTCACAGGTAAAACAGCCTTAGGCCTACGAGTGTTTTTGTACTTTTGACTTCCCTGCACACATGCGACACTGTTCACCTTTCTCCCTTCACAAACGTGACACAGCACTGAACGTCATGTGTCTTTAGCAGCACTGACAAGTCAAAACAAATGACTTGCTAAATTGATGTTGAAGATTAACCATAAATATCCTAAGTAGTTAATAAGGCAATATTAAATAATGATATATCATGAATGTATGAGTCATTGAAGAACCTGCTTTACACCTTAAGACTTTAATTTAGAGAAAGAAAGCAACACTTTGTGGTTTTTAGTTCAGCTGATAAGAAACAAGGATCACCCAAACTCTAAGGCAGGAGGGAATAAGTATAATCTTATCTTGTTGTTATGGTACAAAATGTCTCTGCACTGCTTTCATGTACCATAATATCTGAGTTCAAGGACTAAATGGCTCTGACAATAATGCACAATCTATGGGTGACCCCACCTCACATCACGTGCACTACACCATTCATGTAGCTCTCTGCTACACATTCAAGTAGCTGAGGGATTTTTTTCATACAGGTTTTCTTTTCTTTTTTTAAAATATGAAAATTTTTAAGATAAGAAAGAGGTCTGCATTTAAAGTTTGCTGTATCCTCTATCATCTGACATTTATATCCGCCTCAAGGTTAGTTTAATTTTTAAAAGAACAATTTAGGCATGTGTGGCCTTTATTGGAAAGCAAAAAGATCGAGTGGTGGGGGACGACGGACCTTGGCTTAATCAAGGACCTGACCTTCTGTACATGAAGCATGACCAAATACTGTAATCCCTCGTCATTGTTAAATATATGCAAAGGTGGTCTAATCTGACCCAACTGTATGTGACTAACTCTGCTGGAACAAAATAGGATAATTTACTTTTCTATTATACTAATAATATTTTTAAAAAATGATTTCCTTTCTAACAAAAATAAACTAACTAAACAAAATATCTTAAAACTTGTTTTCTCCTCAAACCTGGCAACAATCGCAGAGATTCATAATGGATATTAAGAAATCCAAACTGTTCAAATCTCTACAACTCAGAGATGTTCACAAGTGATTTTTTACAACTTTAAGTCTCAAGTCTTGAGTCTCAGTAGAAAGTTAGCCAAATGTTACACACTAGTGCATCACAAAAATCTTAATATACGTTTTAATTTTTCTTATGTACCTGGCTTTGAATGTTTTATGTAGAGCAATTTTAGTTGTCAGTTTAATTTACAGCTACAAGCTTTAAAGCAGACATCAAGGCAATTAGAAAGGAAACGATCTGATCTAGAAGAATTTCACTTAGTCTGGAAAAAGAGTTTAATAGCTTATAAAAAAAAAGCCCCTCATGAGGCTAGAACTAGAAAATAGTCATTGATAGAGGAGAACAAGAACTAGGTTTCTTTTCAGCACTTTGTCCAGACTAAGAGTCATAGTACCTCTGAGAATGGCTTCCTTTACCCTTTCAGTTGTGATGACTTCATTCTTCATAAACAAAATTGTTTCTATTAAAGAGATTTCTGATTTCTGTTTGGACTGTTTCTGTCCTGTACAGCTCTCTGAGTTAACTAAAATAGCTTAATCTAAACCTTCAACTTGTCTTTTAGACCCCATCCCAATCAGACTGTTCAATGAAGTTTTCCCTTAATTAATATCTGTGTATTGGATTTGATCAATATATATGTACCTCAATCTCTCGACCCAGGAGTGTTGGCTAATTATAGATCTATATCTAACCTTGCCTTTATGTCTAAAATTCTTAAAAAACAATGTTTCAACTCAACTATGTGCCCATTTGAGCAGAAATAATCTAAAGATTTTCAGTCAGGATTTAGAGCTTGTCATAACACAGAGACAGCACTGGTGAAAGTTACCAATGATCTTGTCATGGCCTCACATAAAGGACTCCTGTATGTGCTTATCATGTTAGATCTCAGCGCTGCATTCGGCAGCATTGATCACAACACTGTGTTACAGAGACTTGAACATGTTATTGGAAATTATGTTAAAGGAACTGCGTTCAAATTGTTAATGTCACACACCAGAGTAAGTCGTGGAGTTCCTCAGGGTTCTGTACTTGGAGACCTGGATGAATGAATTGTCTTCTTCTAAATTAAGACAAGACTGAGTTTGTTGTCTTTGGACCTGAAAAAGCTATGTAATTAATCTGGGTGGCATTAATTTGGCTTCCAGTACTTTCCTTTTCTTCTTTTTTTCTTTTTCTTTCTTCTTTTTTTTTTTTTTTTTTGTTTTTTTTGTTTTTTTACCACAATCTCAATTTTGGCTCACATATAAAACAGGTTTCTAGAGCCGCCTTTTTCACCTGCATAATATTACTAAAATAAGGTGAAATCATATTATAGAGTGATGCAGAAAAACTAGTCCATGCCTTTACTTCTAGTTAGACAACTGCAATTCCTTATTAATGGGCTGTCCAAAATATGTCCTGAAAAGTCTCCAGCTGATCCAAAATGCTGCAGCAAAGGTTCTGATGAGAACTAGCTGGAAAGATAATATTTCTCCAGTTTTAGCTTGTCTTCATTGGCTCCTTGTTAGATGTAGGATAGAATTTAAAATTCTTCTTCTCACATATAGAGCTCCATGACCAGGCTCCACTGTATAGCAAAGATCTCATGGTTTCATATATTCCCAACAGAGCACTTTGCTCTCAGACCTCAGGTTTACTTGAGTCTCTGAGAGTAGAATGGGAGGCAGAGCTTTTGGCTATCAGGCCCCTCTCTTATGCTCCTAGTTTGGGTTCAGTAGGCACACACCCTTTCTACCTTTTAGATCAATCTTAAAACCTTCCTTTTTGATAAATCTTATAGTTAGCGGTGGTCTAGCCATCCATTACTGTAGTTATGCTGCCATAGGCTTAGACTGCTTATGAACGTTCCTGCTCTTTATTTCCTATAGATTTATGAAAGTATTGACGTCAGTATTAACTCACATTTCTCTTCTCTCAGCAGGTCTCCTTGGCTAAAACTTGTGGTGCCTGTTGATCCCTCTTTCCTGTCCTCTCCAACCCAACCTGTCGAGGCAGATGGCTGCCCGCCGCTAGCTGGATTCTGCTGGAGGCTTTTCTTCCACTGTTGCCCCGCTGCCCCATGCATGATCAGGATGGGGGATTGAACTGAAGACATGATTCAGTGCAATCCATTGGTTCCTTTAGCTAGGCTATTATCTAGTTTTTTAATTGGCTTGTATGAACACTGATTGTCTGTATAGTCCCCAGAGATTACTTCCTGCTATTTACAAATAAAGCTGAAATTAATAATAATAATAATAAAAATAATAAAGTAAAATAAAGTAAAAATAAACAATAATAGCTGAAATGTGATATCCAAATAAACCTGTTTTGCCTTGCATCATTTTTGCTCTCTAAAACACTTTGGGTTGCTCTTATGTGTTTGATTAAGTGTTTTGTAAATAAAGCTGAATTGAGTTTAATAAAAAATAAATCTTTTTCCCGAATAAATGCCAGAAGTTGACAGTTAATGTTACAGCTCAATAGTGCCAATGTCATATATCTGGTTAGCCAAAATGTGTCAAATACTGGTCAAAATGGGACTGGTGTAGTGGGGTTTGGTGGGTAACCCCCAGTTAAGACCTAAAAACAGAACCACACTTCAGAAGCAAGCAGCAAAAAAACAGCTTTGTTTTGATTGGTTAATCATTAGTATTTGTCACTTTAAAGTCTTTCGTTTTGTGTTTGTAAATCCAATTAGCCCTTTTTCAAAGCCATATATTGTATTTCTTTAAAATCCATTAACAGAATTTTGTTTTTGATACTGGAAAGGGCTTAACGCTGTTATTTAAGCCAAGAATCCCTGTATTTTATACTCACCAAAGCGAACACTGGACTGGTGGCAGTGATTAGCCACCTCCCACCAACTTCTGTCTTATTCCGTTAAAAATATCCTAGATACCCCAGTGTTCTATAGGTAAAAAGTATGCTCGTGTGCCGGATGACTGCAACAGTAGTGCAGCCGGCTGGGCTGAAATCAGTGAGCTCATTCTGGCTGCGTGGAGCGGAGGGCGGGGCTCCCAGCATCATCACCACCGGCCATCACTGCTTCATTGTACGAGCTGCTGCTGATGCAGAGATCATATCGGAGGGGGCGAAAAAAAATATGAAGATGCTATGGACCGTGTTTCGCACAAAATAAGTCTTTACACCTGATGATAGCAAATTGCGAGGTAAGACAGAGAAATCTGCAAAGAAGTCTGGCTGCCGGTAGTTTTATCATCGTGTGAACTGGACTGGCAGTCCCTGGGACTAGCGGGCCTGTTGGATTGAGTCCGATTCATAATCTTAGTAGCGGTTCGAGATTTTGCTTTTCATTTATATTTAATGGTGCTTCATAAAGGGTGTCATTGCACCGGTTGTCGCCGCTATCGTGCATGATTTTGTTATTAATCCGTAATACGTGTGTGATTTGGCCGCATAGCAGAGGTTTAGCCAGCATGTCGGAAGTGGCAGCTTGGCCTACATACGCAAGCACAGTAAAGATGATGGGAACGTAACCTGTGTGTGTTCTTGGAGATTTTCTCTGCCAAGCAGAATCTTGTCACACACTGCGAAAGCTCACGCTTCATCGATCACAATTTCTCTCTGTTTAGTATTTGGTAGCCGAACTTGTTGTATAGAGAAGACACCAGCTGTTTTTGCTCGTGCCCCAAGAAAAGCCAGATGCGCATTGACTTCTATAATTTGGCACGTGTGCTATCTTATGCAGTAATTTTCCTACTGCTTGACAGACATTATTGACCATCATTTGAGAGGATGCTGCAGTGATGCTGCAAGAGGAGGCTAGTCCACGGTGGGCTGGCTGGGCCTTCACAGTGAGGCTGTAGCATGAACTGCCCCAGGCTGTCACACTGGCCTGGTTTCATAGACACTGCTCAGCTGGGTAGGAAACTGTCACATTGTTGTTTCAGGGTCAGGACCAATGTAGGCTAGTGACTGACCACAAGTTAATTATTTATAGATTTGTTTTGAATATTCAAAATGCTGTACAAATCTGTCAAGACTGTTGTACACCGTCATGCTTGGACGACCAAGGTGGCAGTTTTTCACTCATATTCATTTATGTTTCTGCTTGCGTTTTGTATATTATTTAATGATATAAAGTATTCAGTACTGTAGAAATGTCCTGAACAAGTCCTCATATTTTCCTTCTAATCAGCTGGACTTTCTTATAATCTTTAATGTTATTTATATATATATATATATATATATATATATATATATATATATATATATATATATATATATATATATAAGCAGTTTAAGAACAATCTGACTAACATAAAATACAAATTTTGCACCAACACAATGCTGTAAGCTGAAAACTTGGTATGTCTTGTATGTCATGTTGTTTTGTGTGACCTTAAAAGTTTTTGGAGGAACTGGACAATGTGGAGGTCAAAAGGTTTTTTCTGTTCCCCTTTATATCCATAAAGAAATAAGGGATGATCTATAAACAGTACTGTATCCTGCCACTCATGGCATGATTAATCTTCCATCTGTTGACACTCTTAGTCATGTTGTCAGCTGTAAAAAGAAACTATTTTAAAACTGCTAGAAGACAAACATTACTAAGCAGCATTGTCACATGACATCCACACCAAGTATGGTAAACATGTACATGATCTCCATGATAAATTATAGTCAGAGTGACTTTTTACAGCACAGTGGAGTTTGCACATAATTTTTTATGAGTGACATTTTACAGCAGAAAAAGAGAAAATTTAATTTAAAGGTGTATGTATATTTATTACATAGTATACTACAATCACATGCAAAACATGTAATAGACATGAAGCTTGACCATTTTTATGAACCTTCCTGCTCTATTTTTAGCAATAACAGCTGTGCCGTACATGAGTTTGGCATTTTGACCTCAGACGGAAAGATTAAAAGCCATTTTTGGACAAAATTAAACTGTAATCCAAAAACAAGCAGTGGACCACCGCTCCACTCCTGCTAGTGTGATGACACTTTGAACCATCTTACATCACAGCAGCTTCCCAGACTGATTAAACTTGAGTTGCTCATTTACATTGCGGGGAATGCTTGTATTAGTCTGGCTAACTCTTGATGATGCAGTTGCATAATAAGGATTAGCAAAAAAACAAAATAGTCCAGAGATGTAAGAGTTTCTTTGCAGAAAAAAGAGCAAGCCAGAAAAGTAAAGCCGGATGTGACAGTTGGTTGAGCAGTTAGGAGAACATGGACATGGAGTCACTAAAGAGCTCTGTCTGTCCAGAGTGAGGTATTATGGGATATTAGAGAGTCCTGTCCAACATGCGACTTTAGGACAGCTTTTATACTCTTAATTCATGTTGCAGATTTTTTTTTTATTATGTCAGGCATCAATATTAAATTTTGATGAGTTCAGTAAAAGCAACTGTATGAACTTATTACAGTTTGCATGTAATGGATTACAAATACAAATAACTTAATAGCTATTAAATCCATAGAAAATGTAATCAGGACAGTATCAAATTCATTTAAAAACATACAGGTATCAACAACAAACCCACAAACGTGACATTGTCTTGGCTCCTCTTGTTCCAACAAGGCAGCTCTGACACAGTGGACTGTGGACACTGAACCTTAAGAGGTTTTCATTCCTGTTGTGACATTAAATCTTTTATGTCTTTTCAGTTTTGGTGGTCAGCCTGGGGTATTTGGAAAATGAAAATATACTTTAGGTTCTTTCTCCAGCCCCTTCTGAGCTGATTTTGCTATGTGAGGTGGGGTGCAATTTTCTGTGGGGGATGGTGTATAGCTGGGGGCTGGTGAAATATAAGTAAGTCAGGTGTGAGCTGTTTCTTGTCACATTTTCATTCCAGTAATGAGATAATCCATTTTCACCCAGCTTCAATCTTTTTGAAGATGTTTGAGCATTTTTGAAAGCGGTTTGTAAGGAGAACTAAAACCAAACCATTTATTAACGTGGTCAACTCATATCAGTATGATTTTAATATTGTCCCATTCACACATAACACACTCCACAGATGGGTTTCTTGCTAATAAACATTTTTGGATATGCGACCAACCAGGCTGTAAAACTGTGATAGTAAGCTTCACTATAAATAGACATTTTCTTTGTTTGTAAATTTTTGTTGATTCAATATTGAAATATCTTAGTTTTAAAAATATATTATAATACATATATATATATATATATATATATATATATATATATATATAATATGGAGTTATAATACAACCCCCTAAGTTCGGAGGCTGTTCAATAAAAAAAAAAATGGAATGCAATGAATTGCATTATCTCATAAATCCATATGTTATTTTCAATAGGACATGTCAGATCTTAAAATGTAGACATTTTACCATTTCATGGAAAATATTAGCTTATTTTGAATTTGATTGCAGCAAAACATCTCAAACAGTTAGAACAGGGTGATGTTTAACATGGTGTAGCGTCTCCTCTTCTTTTAACGACTGTCTGTAAATATCTGGAAAGTGAGGAGACCAGTTGCTGGAGTTTTGGGAAGGAATGGTATCCCAGTCTGGTCTCATGCAGGGTATCTAGCTGCTCAACAGTCCTGGACCTTTGTTGCCAGATTTGTTGTTTCATGATGCCCCAAATGTTTTCTTTTGGTGATCTGGACTGCAGACAGGCCAGTTCAGCACCCAGACTCTTCTATTCAAAAGTCATCTTGTTGTGATAGATGCAGTATGTGGTTTAGCATTATCTTGCGGAAATCTGCAAGATTTCTGTTTCTTTCTGTGAAAGTAACATCTGGATAGGAGCAGATGTTGCTTTAAAACCTCTATGTACTTTTCAGTATTGATGGAGTGTCACAGATGTGAAATCTGCCCATGCCATAGGCACTAATGCAACCCCATCATCAAGGATGCAGGATTTTGAACTGTCCACTGATAACAAGCTGAAAGGTCCTCTTCAGTCTGCAGGACACGGCATCCATGGTTTCTATAAAGCATTTCAAATTTTAATCATTCTGGCCACAGAATAGTTTTCCACTTTGCCTCAGACCATTTTAAATGAGCTTTGGCCCAGTGAAGACGGCGGTGTTTCTGGATTGTGTTTTCATATGGGTTCTTTTTTGCATCTTAGACTTTTACCCTGCATTAAGGGATTTTACAGTGAACTGTGTTCACAGACAGTGATTTCTGGAAGTCTTCCTGAGTCCATTCAGTGATTTCAGAAGAGAGTCATGCATGTATTTAAAGGCGTAGTGCACCCAAAAATGTGTTTTTTTTAGCTGTAAACAACACAGAATTACTAAATTGTGATGAAAATCACATATACTGTTTATAAAATTAGTATTTTTTAGTTTATTTTAAAAACAGGATTTTGTGGGTAAAAAATGGCTCATAACGCTCTCTACAGGGTAAAATCAGGTTATGTTTTTCGTGACAAAGAGAGGTTATATACGTCAGTGGTTCCCAACCTGGGGTCCGGGACCACCCAAGGGGGTTCCCTAAAGCACACAGGGGGTCCCTGAGGCTTTGAACATTCAGAGCCATTGTGATTAATGTTCACACATTGGCTCTGTTTTAAGACAAAAAGGTTATAGCTAGCTAGCTATATGTTGTCAATTTAACTTTGGCTTCATCAAAGGACATGACTAAGCCAGAATATATTATTTATGGGGAGAATCTCAGTTTTGAAAGCATAAAACCTAGCATGGTTTCAGTGGTGGGACAGGGGGTCAATGGTTTTTTGCATGAATGGGGTCCCCAAGGAAAATAGGTTGGGAACCACTGATGTACGTCACGAGAAAATTTTTAAAACCGCACAGCCCCTCCCTCCAGATGCAAACAGATGGGTCCTTGCCTTGCAGGCATAGAAAACCACACCCACCAACACATATAAAGGGATGTGAACTTATATGGTGTAGATTTGCTAGTTTCAGACTTATATTCTTTCACAGAGTTTCTGATGAAATATTTCTGCAGTGGGACAGATTTGTGCTTTTGAGGGATGTAAAAGTAACACCGGACTTTATTTTATTCTATCCTAACGAGAGACAGCAGCTCAAATCGTAGCAGCAGCAGCTTACAGCAACACTTCCTGCCGCTGCCACAACCTGCCACGAGTCTCCACAGCTTTCCAGATCTGCTGACAGGCCAGCGTAACAGCGCTAACGGCTCAGACTGATACGGTTCAGGACCACCTTGTTCATGTGTAGCTGAGGAGATTCAGGAGGGGAAGAGTCTTCCACCTCAAAGACCGCTCTGTGGCGTAGCTGCTTTGTGAATTTGCATCTTGCCAGTGAGCTGAGCTGCTGTCTGTCAATCATTTCTGCTTGTGTATCTCGACCCGCCCACTCTCTGCTCCCTGATCACCCCACATCTCCCACCCCAACCCTTGCAGTTTAAGGGATTTTTCAAATTCGACAGTGAGTGGAGTTACGCAAAAAGTAGGGGGTGTAATTACACTTTAATGTAGTGCTCCCCGAGCAGGGCTCCAGGCTAACTTTTCTTTTCTTACGAGGAGCACAGTGGCCCCCCGGACTTAAATTTTTAGGAGCGCAAGCAGAAAATTTAGGGGCGCACACTGAAAATGCCTTGCATAGCAAAAATTCACATTTCCTCTCATTTTCACTGTATCAGTGATAAATACTTGAACAATAAATTCAGAAATTACAATGTTTACAATTCACATTTTTTTGCAGTTGACATAAAAAAACAAACACATCTTACTGTTCGCACTAATACAAAACAAGTAGACATAGAACTTGTCAAATCAAATCAGATTTGATGGTTTGATTCGATTCACTTTGTAGTCGAAGCAGAACGACAACCTTGTCTCCATCATCCCCCATAGGCCATGGAATGACTTGTCCACATAGTCCCTGGCAACAAACAGCTTCAGGGATTGATACTCCTCTCCAGCCACTGTTCTCAACTTCTTAGTAAGAAAAGTAGCTATAGGCTGTCCTAAAAGTCGCTAGTTAGCATAATCAGCCTAGTACATATAGTTGTAATTGATGCTGCCATAAAGAGGGATATCGTGGGAAATGCAAAAATTTATAAAAAGACAATCTAAAAATGTTTAGAACAGCTAAATAAATGAATAGATAAAATAAAATACATAATAAATAAAATAAAATAAAAATTCTGTCAATATTTTCTTTATTTTTTAGTTCTGTTTTTTAAGTGTATTTTGTTTTATAATTCGGAGTCTTTAAATATTTTTGTCCACACTCTTATCCTGTCTGGAAAATCCAGCATCAACACCTCTGTGGAGTAAAAACTGGGCCATGGTGCCAGTGTGTTTCATGTTGGAGTATTTAACACACAGACTTATATTAATACTCTGAGCATCAGTGTAATGAATGCATGCACACTCACGTTCAGAGCACAGAGAAAAACAGTCATTTAAATCAGCAAATGTCCATTTGATTCTTGCTGTATGTTTAATTTCTCTCTGAATTTGACAGAATTTGATCGTTTTACTTCGTTAGTTCTATCATCTGCCTTTTGTCACTGAGCTTGCTCCTCAGTCGTGGGTGTCCTCACGTCCAAACGGTGTAGCATCAATGCATTTGTACTTTTTTCAATTTCTTGACTTAATATCAGTATAACGCTCAGTCTACCATTTAGTCTGCAGCCAGGCCCTTTTTTATCATGTTTTTGATCAAACCAAGGCCCAAAATGCCAACACAGAAAGAACACTTTGACAAAACTTCGAGGAGGTCAAATAAGTTTTAATTGCTCAGACAGTATGAGCAGAATGACAAAGGTCCTCAGGGGAATGCACAAGAAAGGCTGTAGGAGGCAGCGGTCCTGGGCAGTCAGATATTCAAATCAACATGAAAGGTCGGGAACCATCTGGCACTGAATGAGTGTGAGCTTCATTTGATCTGCAGGAGCTTTTCCAGAGACGAGGGGTTTTGTACTTGTTCTTTACTTTGCTCCCTGTTCATTTCGGCTGCAGACACTAAACAGCATTTACAGGGAAAAAAATATCCCTAACACCTTTTGAAATGACTGTGAACCTTGTGTGTGAAGTTTGCAGCTCTGAACATTCATGACTGTCGCTGCAGCGGTAGGCTGCAGCCCCCCTGTGACCTAGCATTTAAGAAAGCATGTGTTGAAAATAGTTGCATGAATGTATTTTTCTTTTTTTACTTTAAGTTGTACTGCACAAAGATGGCTTTCCAACTGCCAGCAAGGATGTACCATATATATATATGTATATTTATGGATATGAAAAAAATAGAGGTGGGGACACTTATGCACATTTTAAAAATAGGGAAACTGGAAGACCACAAAGATTAATAATAATAATAATAATAAGAAGAAGAAATCATTCATCATTGAAAGACCATATTCTTCTGAAAAGTGTTAATTGTGCCCTTTCGTGAGGAAATTTTAACTCTCTGCAGCCTGATCAATGTGTTAAATGACAACAAAGCTGTTCCTTTTGAGCAGTTCAATCCCTTTTTAAAAAGGTACCAAATTAAAAAAAAAGTCCATACGCTGACTTTTCCAGTAAGTTTAAGCATGTAGAGAAAAGTGTTTGTTGCAGCTGCTTTCATCCAGTGATGCTATAATTTATATAAACACTACATGTTTGGACCATTAGTATGAATTTTTATGGTCATACAGTATAATGTTTTGAGAAAACTGGGACTCCATGACGACTCCTTTGATATATTTCACTTGATCCATTGTCCATTCTAGTGCATATGGAAAATATTTAGCAGATATTGTGGCTTTTTTAAATCAGGCATAAATGAAACCATGACGAACATTAACAGGAGAGCAAAGAAAGGAAACAAGACTAAATTCTCTTTCTTTAACATACTGATGAAGTCATTGTTGCAGATTTTATCTCTGAAGAGGACTTCATTTGGCTGATTTCTCTTTCTTAACCAGTGTACTAGTGGTAGTAGAGGTAGTGGATTGGCTCCAATTGATTGTCTGTAAAGTGCCCTGAGATGACCTTGTTGTGAATTGGCGCCCTACAGATAAAGTTGGATTGAATACTAGGCTGCTGAATGCAGTAAGATTCTGCTCCATGGGACTTCAACATTATGCACGTCTCAGGAGTATCATTCATTTTAAGTTTAGTGACCTTAGACAGGACTTTGGGGTACTTGCTTTGAGGATTTATTTATAGCACTGTTGCCCTTTTTTATACACTGTAAAATTTCCAAATGCTTTGCGCTGTGTTTGTGTTTTCTTTAGGCCACATGTGACCTTTTTCATCTCTGGTGTCCTCCTTGCTTTGTAATCAATTTTGCTGCTTGCTCTATACTTAATTCTCCCAAATCTTTTACAGTTATTTAGGGAATGATCAGGAGACTGATGTGAAATATTTGACTTTGGGTTCAGTCATGTGCTGTTGAGCGAATGTGCCTTCGGCTTCTTTGACACTGGCATTCTGGAGTACTTTTTTGTTTTTGTTAATACTTGTTGGTGTCTGGAATGATGTGTTGCTGTTAAGGTTTCAAATATAAAACCTCCTTACGGATGAAATAGCAGTGAGTTCTGACAGATGATTGTTGACATCCCCAACTATATCAAAAACACAAAATGGTCACTGAAAAAAACATGAAACTGAAAGAAGTCATAATAAATTAAAATCAACCAATGAAAATCAAACCAGAATCCTTAGTTAGCATCACGGGTGTCTTCAGACTTGTAATCAGTCAGTCTGCTTATTTAAAAGGTGACAAGTAGTCACTGTGCTGTTTGGTTAAAGCACTGAAAATGGACCGCAGAAAGCCAAGGAGAGAGCCGTCTCAGGAAATTAGAAAGAAATACATGGACAGGCATGTTAAAGGTGAAGGCTGTATCTCCAAGCAGCCTATGACTGAAGTTGCACATATTATTCTGAAGTTTAAGGTTAACGGGACTATTGCCAACCTCCATGGACGTGGCCGCAAAAGGAAAATTGATGACAACTTTAAGACACAGATAATAGGAATAGTAACCAAAGAGCCCAGACCTACCTCCAAAGACATTAATGGTGAACTTCCGAGTCATGATACATCAGGGTCAGATCGCACCCTCCGTCGCAGTTTAAGCCAAAGTGGACTTCATGGGAGACGACCAAAGAAGACACCATTGTTGACAGCAAGTCATAAAAAAAGCAAGACTGGAATTTGCCACAATGCATATTGAAAAGGATTGTCTTTTGGACAGATGAGACAAAAGTGGAGCTTGTTGCTCACAGATGCAACAATAAAAAAACTGTGAACCATGGGGGAGGCCCGGTTATGTTCTGGGGCTGCTTTGCTGCATCTGGAACAGGGTGTCTTGAATCTGTGCAGGGTACAATGAAATCTAAAGTCTAACAAGGAATTCTGGAGCAAAATGTGCTGCCTAGTGTCAGAGAGCTTGGTCTCAGTTGCAGGTCATGAGTCTTCCAACCAGAAAACATTCCAACCAGAGAGTTTTGTGAATTTTTCTTCTGAGTCCTGATCTAAATCCTACTGAACATCTGAGGAGAAGGCACCCTTCAAAGCTGAGACAACTGAAGCAGGTGTCTCATTGACCATTGACAGTTACAGAAATCTTTTGATTTCAGTGACTGCCTCAAAAGTTTGTGCAATAAAAAAATTAAGTAAAGGGGGCCATCATTTTTGTCCGGGCCTGTTTCATTAGTTTGTTTTCTTAAATAATTCTGTTGGATAACAACTAAAAAGCAATGTCTGATTTTTATTTGTTAATTATGAGCAAATTTCTATTTATTATTCATTTAGTCCGTTTTAAGTTTTTCTTAGTGACTTTTATGGGGTTTTCTTTCATTAACAAAGGGATGCCAACAAGTTTATCCATGTCTGTGCATGCTGTCTCAGCAAGAGTTTAAAATACCTGTTTTATAATTAAGGGTGTGCATTAATCCCCTCTGATGTGGACATGACTTATTTCTAATTAAAACTATGCTTTATTATATGTAACTAGGGGATTTAAGAAATTGTTGCACCCAAAGTGCTTTTCATCATAACTTTATGTATACAAGTAAAATGTCATCACTTCCACTGTTTAAATCTTTAAAGTTTAAGATAACCAGTGCAGCAGAGAGAGAGAGCAGTGGATGTTTTCTTCCTGACCACTTGCTACCAGAGGAATGCTGTGAAGGCTTTAGCATGATGCGACTCTTTAAATCCTTTACTGGCATGAGAGAGGTGCTTTCATTAATGTGTTAGTCTGAGAGATGTGTTTCTAAGTGCAGCTGTTGGGATTCTGAGTTTGTTGGGCAGCCACAGGCAAAGCAGCGAGGTATGGTGCTTTCACATGCTTCTGTATTTTTCATATATGCATGTTTTTGGAAATAGGATGTGTATTGCAGCTTGCATTTTATTATTTATGTGGAATATATGTTTAACCCCCTAAATTACTGCAGTAAATAATTGTACTGGGTCCTTGTGTTTTATGTTAGAGTTGTGCTTACTGTGCAGATTGATATCAGTCTGGTTAGGAGTTCGACTGCAGCTATTAATTAGTCAGATAAGAAATACTTTTGCTTTATAAAAGAACAACTATAACTATCAAAAAGAGGAAAAAAGAGAGGTCTCTTGAAATGAAGCACTTTTCTCAGAAAATTTGGTATATATATTTGTTGAAATATTTGTCTTAACATTTTAACTAGAAGTCGTTGATTTTACAAATGCACTGTTTCCTGATAAAACCTCCGTTTACAAAGTCTGTGTTTTGATTTTGGTTTTACTTCCATGTAAAATGCTTTTTGGGAGTTGATACTATTTACAAATAGGCCTATTTTAAATCAGCATATGAGTCAAAATGGCACCCAATGAGTCAATGTAATATCACCAAATTTGTGCTTTACACTCTTAGGAAATAGTGGTTTTGCTCCACAGTAGGTCTGCTGGTGGTTAAACAGAATGTAGTCAAATCTTTGGATGTTGCTGTTTTCTTTTTTTTCGGGAGGGAACAAAATTACTAAGCAGGCAACAGCAACAAGCAGTTGTAAACAGAGTGGATTTCACCTTGTTACAGACAAATTCAGAGAGAAATGATGGGTGTGTGGTTGTGCCTTGAAGTTAGAAAGAATTTGCCAGAATAGGGGGATTGGATTTTGCAGTGAATCAGAAAACAAGCCAGAGACGATAGCATCCTCTGCATATAGCACTGAGCCACAGGACACAGTAAAGAAGATGTTCTAAAAAAGACAAAAGGTTTGCAGAGGTGTCAAGCCCTCTGATAAATGTTGAATATAGAACACCGACATGGGTGGTGGTGTGGGCTTCATCGGAAGTTTCTACAAAAATGCTTCTCTTACTTGGAAATGGAGTTTGTGCAATTTTAGATCTTTTTGATCTGGCAATCATTACCACACGGCTTGTGTTTGAAAATAGCATAAATGTGTTAGACAGAGGATACATTTGGTTCTCAGTGCTGACCCTGTGTGTGTTGATGATTATGATTATTTGACTAGCCGGCGGACTGTTTCCTGGTTCAGTCCCAAAATGGACTGTGACAGTAATCAGATTGATTTGTGCTCACGGCATATTCTAGCCTTCCCCTTCAGAGGTAGCATCTGGCTTTCATGGATGAAATTTAGGTTAATACAGTATTAGTGGTGATGGTGAATTATTATTAGCTTTACATGATGGTGGAATGAGTCAGCTGACCTCAGATGAATATAGACAATTCATGAATCAACACCATTATTGTGTTTGTTTTCTTGAAACATGGCTATTTTTGTTCATAATATAGCTTAGCATGAACATCGACAGAGGAAATTAATTGTAGTTGTAATTTTAAGTAAATTAAGCCCCTTTAAAAAAAAACCTCATTACTTTAAAAGTGATTTATAGTTAAAAGTAAGTAATTTTCAGAACATTTTCAGTAGGAACAGTGAGCTTTAAATCAAGAAGTAAAGTGTTTTTAACATCTGATGCACAAAAGAAAGAAAGAAAGAAGCTGAGTCAGGGGATTTTTCTAATTTAAACTGCATTCTTGTTTTATGAGCATTACCAAACGTGAAGGGAACTCTGAGAAGTTCCTTTTTTATTATTTAAAAAAGAAAAACATTTTATTTAGCAGGTTACTTTGTCCACAGGAATGCATTATTTGATTTAATTGTGCAATGAAAGATTATATGAGAATATCACACATGATCAAATAACATGCCACACCCAAAAGATATATTTCATGGTGTAGTGTCAGTTATCCATTTAGTAATCTCACAGCCTGGGGCAGGGCTACTCAATTCGGTCCTACGAGGGCCGCAATCCAGCAGGTTTTCCATGTATCCCTGCACCAACACACCTGAGTCAAATTGATGAGTCATTGTGTAGAACCTGATTGGCTGTTAGAGCCACCTAATTTGACTCAGGTGTGTTGGTGCAGGGATACATGGAAAACCTGCTGGATTGCGGCCCTCGTAGGACCGAATTGAGTAGCCCTGGCCTGGGGAAAGGAACCTTCACCGCCACGTGGGAAGGTAATATGTGCTAGATGGCATAACGGGCTTTAAATGTAAACTTTACAAAACAGCTTGGGTTTAAAAGTAAGAAGAGGTAGAAGATGTTAAATACTTCTGAAGCCTTAAAGTCAGCCAAGCAGCAGAATTAAGTAATTGTGTTATGTCATTTCTTGCATCAGACTCTACCAACATGTCAATGTTACAGATGCAGTTGTTGGGTTAAGTTCACATGCTATGTAAGAGGAATTTGCTGCTTAACCTGTGTTAATATCGTTAAACTTAACCCACGCATTTGACATGTGGATTGAGGGGTCAACAGAGCAAGCATTAACTACAGGGAAAGTTAAAATGGGAACACTCTGCACAAGTGATGTTGAAAGAGTGTGATGGTGATAAAATCTGGATCTTGTACCCATGCCACCACGAAGATGGGTGCATGTTATGAGGTCCAGCAAAATGTAAAAGTAACTGATTTTACCATCTTTTTTTTGTCTCGTGTAAGTATATATATCATGGTAACATCCAAATCTATGAAAAAAGAGAACGACCATAAAACCTGCATTTCCCTCATGTACTGTCATGAATTTAGGGGATACTGTCAGTTTAGAAAAATGATGAAAAAAAATCAAACCAAGACAGTGTGTAAAATGTAAAGGCAACATGTCCATATGAAAAGTTACTGACATAAAACAAGTACTTTTGGATTTTGTTTCAGGTCGGGACTTTAAAAAAAAAAAAAAAAAACTATTACTAATGTTAATTTGTAATGAATGCAAAAAAAAAACACACACACCTCCCATAGCTGCAGTTGCTTCCAGGCAATGGAAATTGGAGCTGCCCTGATACATGATCAGATATAATGATGCCATATTGTAAATTATCAGTACCAATCAAAAGTTTGGACACATCTATCCAGTCATTTTAAATGAGTTTAGACGTGTCTAAACTTTTGACTGTAACTCTTAGTTGAAAGTTGTGAGATGAGCCGAGCTCATTAATTAAGCCTTAACCGTTTAACGCTGAGTCAGCATGTGGCTGTTTCTGTGACCAGAAACCACCAAAGGTACATGGAATGCTGCTATCCTAAGCTTTACTAGGTATATATATTTTTCCATTCTCTGGCTTGTCAAAAGTAGCTCATGGGAAGTTTTTATTGCTGTCTGTCAGTAAATCATGAGTGAACAGAAAATGAATCAATCACAGTGATATTTGCTAGGGCTAGTCTGTATTTATAAGGATAAATATCAAGCACTGGCTGATCACAGCTCATTTGTTTCTTTATTATCATTCTAATTTTTTAATTTATTTAATAACTTTAGATTGGATTTTGATTTTGTAATAATTAAATTATTACATTTACATTATATTCTTTGATAGTTAATGAACTTATGTATATTTTTATACAGTTGTTTTAGTTGTTAATGTTTTAAGGGTTACAAATTAATACATTTAATAATTTTTTTATATAATTTTTATTATTTATTTATTCACTTTTTAATTTATTTAGATTTCTTTCTCCAGTGTTTTCCTCATGGGGGTCTTTTGCAATGAACTCTGGTTTCTGTTCATTTGTCTTTAAAGGCCAGATAAATAGAATTGACACCTAATGTTTCAAATCAGAACTGCAGTCGAAAGAGAAAAACATGGAGAGCGTTCTTCCTCCACTCCCCGCTTCCCCCTCGGAGAGTTTCGCACAGGTTGCTGGTTTGTCGGCAACCTGACATTATATCGATTATTACAAAAATCATGCAGTTTTATTATTTTTTTAAAAATAACAGTTTTGGACATAGGAGGTTTGCCCCGACAGCAGCAATATGTAAGTTGATCTGATGAATAACAACTAATAGTTTAACTATTAACTTAGATTGTTATTGCAATACTAAATTTAATCTAGAAAATTAAGTTAAACATTTTGTGTTGGTTTCATATTTTCCCCTCTGTACATCCATTCACATTCTCAAAATCTTATTTATTGTAATGAATCAAACAAATTAACTGGATAAGCTCTCTCTGCAGGCTCTGAATCGTGATTTCAGAATCGCAATGTGGATCTAAGGATTAGCATGTGGGTTTCAATACATTTGTACAAACTAAAATGGCTCAGCAAATGCTGGAAAAAATTTCTATGAAATTTGGTCTTCAGGGGATGAATCCCAAAGACTTTTGCTGCAGTATCACTGGCTGACATTTGTGGTTTTAAGTGACTTGTGCCCACAGCTAGCAAACAGATTACTGTGAAATTCTGTGCAGTTTTGCTTCAGTTCAGGATCATACCAATAATACCACCAATAAATAATCCAATCCACCAAGCAACATACCAACAGGAGAATATTGCAGGGGATTTTGATGCATTTTTGAGTCATTCCCCACATATTTAGCTCTGTGGCTCATTCCACAGAAGCATGATCTTTAAAGGTGACACCTTGTTGTCAAGGTAACTCATCAGGTTTTCTAATAATGTGTAATACAACACCAATTTGTATTATTAAAGGGGAGAAATAATCAACCAAACACAAATTTCTTTATTTTTTGTGATAAGTTTAGTTAGCGTCATGTTAGCAAAACAAAGGTGAACTGACAACCTGCTATCTGCTAGGCAGAGGTAGCTTACAATTGTACTCAAGGTTAGCATTTCTTCAAAATAACATTACTGCAGTAGAAATAAAAAGTAGTCATCCAAAAACTTCCTCAAAAAAAAAAAAAAAGGGAAGTGACCCCAAATTTTTGAACGGTAGTGTGTATATATATATACATTTGGTGAAAAGACAATTCAAGTGCTGTTTGATTGTAATGTTTGATTTATTTTTTAGAAATGATATAAGCAAACATACAAGATATCAAAACCATCTTGATATACTTTGCGATAGTTGGTAGCTAATGCTAATTCATAACTCCAAAATGGTCTGATTAGCTTATGCAGCATCAAAATGTTTACAACCTCCAAAAGGGTCTATATGAAAGACTAAATTTTAAGACTGGGATTCTGTAACCCTTAAAAAAAAAAAGGTTACTCAAGTAGATATAACAGAGTAAATATAACTTGTTACTACCCACCCCTGATAACAACTTCATTTTTAGCATTCTGAGCTCCCAAATTTTTGTTCTGTGAAATTGTTGTTCTCATCCTACTAAGATAAACACCAACATGTCAGTCCACAAACCTTTGCTGCCTGTATCTAACTATGTATTTTGTGTCTCCCCCACTCCCCAAGCCCTTGTGTCTAATAGGAGAATGAGGAGAAGGAGGAACTGGAAACCTTGGGAGTGCCTTGGAAAGTTTCTGTGAAGTCTCAATGAAAGCATCAGAGAAGCTTATCTAGTGTTTGACTCAATGGCTAAGAAAGCGCGTACGAAGGGCGAGAAGCCCGAAGCTCTTATTTCTGCCTTACAGGCAGCAAATGAAGATCTCAGGTCCAAGCTGACTGACATTCAGATAGAGCTACACCAAGAAAAATGCAAGGTACAGTCCAACATCTATGAAGTATTAGCTTGAAAATTGAAAGTGCAGTCTTAAACAACCATTATTGAATAGTGACAGTATAAAAAATATTTACAATCAATAAAATGAGCTCATTTTTTTCTCCCTTCTCTTTGTTGATGCTCTAAAAGGTGAACAAGCTGGAGCGTGACAAGGTTCAGGAGGTGAAACGAGTGCGGGAGCAGGAGCAGCATCGCCAAACTGCCATGTTAACGGAGCAGCGGGCCAAGTGGCACGAGGAAAAGCAAAAGGAGCTGCAGGCCCTCAGGGAAAGCCTGACGCGGCAGCACGAGCAGGAGCTGGCCCGCCACGCCAAGATCAAGGACCAGGAAAATCAGAGGCTCAAGGCTGCGCTTAACGCCATGCGAGATGGTAGCGGAGAAAAGGTGACTTTAAAGTCTGAATATACCAGAGATAAATCCTTGTTCTGAGTTTGACACATAATCAAGAAATTAGTTGCTAACTTTGTTAAATTGTGCAGCTTACTTTTATTCTCATGGTGGGTAAGTTCCTACATTGACTGTAGTGCCTCCTGAGGTTTTGGCTTTCTCAGTAGGTGTGCTATCCTCTAACCCCCTACATCAACATCCCTACTTTTTCCACACCATTATCTTATCAGGTGCGCACGGCACTGACCCTGGAAGCCAAGGAGGAGGCACGTCGCTTCTTCGACCAGGAGAGAGTGAAGCTCCTGCAGGAAATTGCAGAATTAAAGACCACAAAGAAGCAGACTGATGAGGCTCTCAGTAACATGATCCAGGCAGACAAAATGAAGGCTGGAGATCTGCGGGTTGAACACCAGCAGCATCAAGAGCAAATCTCCAAGATCAAGTGGGACTGTGAGAGGGACATCCGCAGACTGGTATGCACTATAGGCTTATAAACATCTATTCCACAGTGTTTTATACTTGAAATGATCTCATATGAATTGTGTGTTTGTGTTGCTGGCTGATTTTTTTCCAGAAATGTTTCTAGTTTATTTATTGTCTTTGAGCCAATTTTTGTTCAATATTGAAGGAGGAAAGAAAAGCTGCATTGGACTCTCGATGAACTGTGTTGATTGGTGTGTTCACCGATGTTGGTCTGCTCTGCAGCACCTTTATTAGCTGTAGATCTACAATTTCCTGATGATGCATTTTAGTGTGCTGTGGTCTCTCCTATTGAGTGTGGCCTTCCATCCTGAGTTAGAGTTCCTAGAACTGCTTTTTCCTTGTGTTGTGTGAGTGTCCAGTAAATCTTTTGTTTTAAGGAAGGATGCCCGCCCCTGTTAAAGGCATTTCTCAAAGTTGGCGTCATTCAGAAAAAATGTTTTAAATCATTATTTACTGTAAGAGTTAGGAGCATGGATGCTATTTCAAATGAGAGAATAGGAGTTTATTCACTTATAGTTATGGGATTACAAGCATGTTTGACATTGTGGAGATGAAGAAGTAGAATCAATCTTGCCGTTTCAGACAACGACCCAAAGAAAACTTTTTTTTTAGGTTTGAAAGACCAAATGATCAGTGGCTTTACAGTGCTTAAAAATCATGATTTAAAAGTAGAACTGGTGCACAGAGCCCAGCCCGGTGGAAACCTGAGGATAAAACTGATCTTTTCAGTAATACTACTTACGTTTTAGTCCATCTTATGCCTAAAAATAACACTTTAGTTCATTACTGTGTTCAGTGTTAAGAAAGCAGAGCATCCCAATATGATAACTTCAACCCTTAGATAATTAATCAGAAACCAAATATCACCCTTCAGCCAAAGAGAGCTAATAATCTCTCCATCATGATGACATTCTCTTCTTTTTTCATGAAAGGTGGATGAAATCAAATCTAAAGACCGCACCATTTTTGCTCTGGAGAAGGAACTGGAGTCAGCAACGGGATTCCTACAGAAGTTGCAGCTACAGAAAGATGCCTTGGATGAACAACTGTTCCTTGTCAAGGAGGCTGAGTGCGGCCTGGGAAGCCCGAAACGAGAAATTCCAGGCAGAGCTGGAGATGGCGCAGAGCACTGTGGAAGCCCTGTGAGTAAAATGGAGTAGCAGGAAAAGTTCATCCATTTCAAATGGTAACATCTTTTAGGGATAAACACTGGTCTTTTCCTCTACTTCTACTTCTTTGTTCTTGTGTAAGCCTAAGTGTGATTGCTCAAAATCCTGTGATCAGCTCAAATCACAGCATCACCAAAAGGAAATCATATTTATCATCACGTTGACAGTGAGTCATCACATGTTTACACTGTTCACCGTGGCAACTCACATGAATTTTATTCTATATCCATGAGGTGTAAGCACATATATGACTCACAGTTAAAGTCCTAACTCTATTCTCTCAATAAAATCAGGTTTCAATATTGTTTCTGACATCATTTTCTTTTAATTAACTAATTACTAATATTTTAACTCTAATCCAGTTTTAACTAAGAGAATAAATAAATAAATTTGATTAGTTTAATGATAAATCTTTTTTTTTTTAACTCTTTTCAGGACCTGCGGAGAAATCAGAGGCGCATTGCTGAACTTAATTCAACCATACGCAAGCTGGAGGACCGCAATTCGCTTTTAGTTGATGAGAGAAATGAGCTGGTATGATCAAATCAGTCCATGAAAAACTTGATTGCTGACCCTTATTTTCAGGCACTACTTGACATGTACATTTTTTCCCACCAGCTGAAGCGAGTTCGAGAGTCAGAAAAGCAGTGCAAACCCCTGCTGGACAAAAACAAGCTGCTGACTAAGAGGAATGACGATTTGACTCAAACAATCCAGAAGCTGGAGGAGAAGCTGAAGACTCTAACAAAGGAAAACCTTGAAATGGTCAGCACAGAGTCATAGTCACATCACACAGGCTGATTCACAGTTAGACACTGTGATCTCTGAGGACAGCTCTCTCTTTGCATTTTGTGTCTGCAGAAGGAGAGGATAAGTTCTCATCCTCCGTTGAAAAAGCTGAAGTCCTTGAATGACCTGGACCAGGCTCATGATGACCAGGAAATAGCTTTCCTCAAACTTCAAGTCCTGGAGCAGCAAAGCATAATCGATGAACTGACAAGAGTATGTTTGTCCATGCATTTCTTTGTATAAGTTAGATTGTTTTTCAAGTAATATGCAACGATGGCAGTCAAGATTTTCCATTATGTGAGAATGTATACATGGTAATGAACAGCTGTGACTCCTGCTATGACTAAATGTTTTTTTAATAGAAATATTCAGGAAAATAAATCCTCTTCACATTTAATTTGCAACCTTGGTAAACATTTTCTTAATGAGCTTCTGGTCCAAATACTTAAACCACGTCTCATTGGGTTGTATTTACCCTCTTAACTCGTTGACTTGCTAATTTGGGGGAACCGCAAAATACTTCACTAATGTTAAACAAATAAGTAGCAAAGTCACCTGGTAAAGAAGTGAAATTATGTCAGGTTATATTTGGAAAGTTGGGATGCTTGTGAAATAGACTTTAAATAATGTTAGATGGCTTGGAAACAGTTGATCTGTTATAGCTTTTTCCTAAATCTGATTTTATGGCTAATTACTATGGTTACCAAACAGTTAAGATAGGATGCAAGTTAGAAAGTTTTTGTAATTCTTGCCTTGAGCTCTGATTTTGAGGTCAACCTGGAAGATAAATGGTCATCATTCTTCCTGCATCACCCAAGTGAACTTGAAATTTGAAAGCTTATTTACAATTTCTACTGGTTGACTTCCATCAATTATTGGAGCTTAACCTGTGCGTTGTCAGAATAACTATTATATGGCAGAGAGAAAAAATAAAAAGAGCACAGAAATATGTTTTTTAAATAAAAAAAAAGCTCTTAACCTGTGGATAACCATACTGGGCTTTCATTAGGTCAGCAGAAAAATCTGGAAAGATACATTTCATACAGTGAGGATAGGGGTGCAACAATACGACCCCTTTACATTGTAGAGCAAGCAACACAAAAACTGGTTCATTTAAAGGGCAAAAAACCCCAATACAAGCTGTAAATCTTAGGTTATGTAAAGATCCAAGCCTGACACATGCAGCGGTATAATGCCATAGAGACAGATCCCAACTCCTCTCTGATCAAAGTGATGTCAACATTCCAGATGGCTTGAGAAAACGACTGAAGAAGATGTCTTTGTTTAACTGGAAAAACCATCTCCTGGTCAGGGCGGTTATCTTATCTAAGCCCCATACAATGCAGCCCTGACATTCGTTGGTTCCCAGGTGGTTTGACCACAGTCCATATTTTTGTTTATGTGACCCTAATGATTGACAAGATATCCATATAGATAAAAAACTTAAATCTGTCCTCAGTGACCCTTATGGCCAAGACGATAACTGGACCAGTCAGGACAAACCTGCTGTCTTCAAAGAAATACCTTCCAGTCAGAAGGGAACCAAAAAGAAGCTTTCTGTTTTACCTCTAACGGGCTATAAACCTCATTAATGAAACTATAGTCTCAGATGTAAGAAGGAACATTAGAGTAACTAATCCTTGTCTTCAAAGACCAGAGGTCGGTGTGTGTGTTATTGTGATTGTACCAAACACTGAAACATATATGATGCTGTTCTGGTGAGTGATGTTATTACAGTGTTGTGTGATCTTTTGCTCTTTCATTTTTTTTTCCTTTTCCAGGATCGGGAAAAACTACTCAGAAAGAAAAGGCATAAAAGAAGTTCAAGGCCAATAAAGGTGGGATTGAGTCTCTTAGTGGAGGAAACTGTGTCTTTCTTTCATATGGTGTTGCAATACGTTGAGCAAATCATTTGGTAGGAGCAAAACGTTTAGAAAGTCCACTCTTAAATAAAAGAATGATCTTGCTGAAGTGTGTTTTACTGAATATGAGATCATAAAAGACAAAAGGGAAAAGTTCTTGACATGAAATGAATGAAATGAAAAATACTTTATTAATCCCAAAGGGAAATTCAATATTGTAGTAGTAGTAATTTTTTAGTAAAACAATCACATTAATTAATTAAGGGCTTTGTTCTTCAGCCTGATAGCTGCTGGAAGGAAGGATCTTCTGTATCTCTCTGTCTTGCATCGGACTTGAACAAGCCTCCCACTGAACACACTCTGTTGTTTCGTCACGGCGTTGTGTAGAGGGTGTGAAGGATCTTCCATTATCTTCGTCAGCTTGTACAGAATTCTTTTTTTGATGATCAACTCCAGCGGCTCCAGAGTTACTCCAAGCACAGAACCGGCTTTCTTGATCAGTTTGTTAATTCTTTTCAAGTCTCTGGTTCTGAGACCCAGCAGATTGCTGCAAAGCTGACTGCACTTTCAACAACAGACCTGTAGAACATTTGCAACATTTTGGTGCAGACGTTAAAAGATCTCAGCTTCCTTAAGAAGTAGAGTCTGCTCTGACCTTTCTTGTAAATGTACTCAGTGTTGCTTTTCCACTCAAGTCTGTTGTCCAGCTGAACTCCAAGGTACTTGTATTCCTCCACCACCTCCACCTCCTCTCCCATGATGGAAACACTTCTATGTGTGTTCTTGTTCCTCCTGAAGTCAACAATCATCTCCTTTGTTTTCTTGGTATTCAAGATGAGATGATTGTCACCGCACCATTTCACAAACTGACCGACCAGTTCTCTGTACTCTGCTTCTTGTCCATCACTGATACACCCAACAACTGCTGAGTCATCAGAGTATTTCTGCAGATGACAGAACTCAGAGTTGTACTGGAAGTCTGAGGTGTACAGCGTGAATAGAAATGGTGAAAGTACAGTCCCTTGTGGTGTTCCAGTGCAGCTGACCACCATCTCAGACACACAACCTTTCAGTCTCACAAACTGTGGTCTGTTTGTGAGGTAGTCGTAAATCCAGGTGGTTGTGGAGGGATCCACCTGGAATTTCTGCAGCTTCTCACACAGCAGAGCAGGCTGAATCGTATTAAAAGCACTTGAGAAATCAAAGAACATGACCCTCAAAGTGCTGCCTGACTGGTCCAGATGAGAGTGGGCTCTCTGAAGTAGGTATATGATGGCATCTTCAACCCCAAGCCCATTACGGTATGCAAACTGTAGGCAAGGCAAGGCAAGGCAAGGCAGTTTATTTGTATAGCACATTTCATGTACAGGACAATTCAAAGTGCTTTACATAAAACAAAGACATTACAGATATTTAGAATAGTAAAAGGCATCAACACATAATCACAATAAAATAATAAATTACATTAAAATGATTAAAAGCAAGATGAGTTAAAAAAAAGTTACCGTGCAGATTTCATGCATAGGCGCATGAGAAAAGAAAAGTTTTTAACCTGGATTTAAAAATGTCTACATTTGGGGAAAGTTTAATCTCCACTGGCAGTTTGTTCCATTTGTTTGCAGCATAACAGCTAAATGCTGCTTCTCCATGTTTAGTCTGGACTCTGGCCTGGACTAGTTGACCAGAGTCTTTGGATCTAAGAGCTCTGCTAGGTTTATATTCTCTGAACATATCACAGATGTATTCTGGGCCTAAACCATTCTGGGATTTGTAAATGATCAGAAGGGTTTTAAAATCTATTCTGTGACTGACTGGAAGCCAGTGTAAAGATTTTAAAACTGGTGTGATGTGTTCAGATCTCTTAGTCCTGGTTAAAACTCTAGCAGCAGCGTTCTGGATGAGCTGCAGATGTTTAATGCTCTTTTTAGGAAGTCCTGTTAAAAGACCATTACAGTAATCCAGTCTACTGGAGATGAATGCATGGATGAGTTTCTCTTGGTCTTTCTGGGAGACTAAACTTTTAATTCTGTTGATGTTTCTGAGCTGGTAAAAAGCTGTCTTAGTGACAGCTTTGATATGGCTTCTGAAAGTCAGATCTGAGTCTATCAACACTCCCAGGTTACGAACTTGGTTGGTAATTTTAAGAGCCCGAGTCTCCAGGTGTTTGCCAATGCTGACCCTCTTCTCTTTGCTACCAAACAGAATAATCTCAGTTTTGTCTTCATTTAATTGTAGGAAATTCTCCCTCATCCAGGTGTTTATTTGCTCCAGACACTGACACATTAAGTCTATTGGACTGCAGTCATCTGGTGACAGAGACACATAAAGTTGTGTATCATCTGCATAACTTTGATAATTAATGCTATAGTTTTGTAATATTTTACCCAAAGGGAGCATATACAAGTTGAACAGAAGAGGTCCAAGGACTGACCCCTGGGGGACTCCACAAGTCATGGCCACTCGTTCGGATTCATAGCTGCCGATCGTAACAAAATAACTCCGGCCTTCTAAATAGGACCTGAACCAGTTAAGGACCGCTCCAGAAAGTCCAACCCAGTTTTCCAGCCTGTGCAACAGGATTCTGTGATCTACAGTATCAAACGCAGCACTGAGATCCAACAGAACCAGGACTGATACTTGACCAGAATCGGTATTCAACCTAATGTCATTTAACACTTTGACCAGAGCTGTTTCAGTGCTGTGATGAGGTCGGAAGCCGGACTGAAATTTATCAAGATTTCCACTTTCATTTAAAAAGTCATGAAGCTGGTGAAATACAACTTTTTCAATAATCTTGGAAATAAAAGAGAGGTTAGAGACAGGTCTATAGTTGTTCATTATAGAGGCGTCTAGAGTCCTTTTCTTTAGGAGTGGCTTAACTGTAGTGGGTCCTGAAAGGTCTTCACCTGCTTGCTGAGGTGAGCCAGTAAGAGTCTCTCCAGGACTTTCATGACGTGAGATGTCAGGGCGACTGGTCTGTAGTCTTTTGGTTCAGCTGGTTGTGGTTTTTTAGGCACTGGAACAAGGCAGGATGTTTTCCACAGCACCGGGATTCTTTTCTGGCTCAGGCTGGTGTTGAACAGGTGCTGGAGAATCTGCAATGTACATATTGCATGATTTTAGAAAAAAATAACTAAGCAGTTTTATTCTTTAATGCTGTATATACAAGGTGACTTGGCAATATAAAAACAAATACTTTAATATATGGTGCTAATCTCAGGTGTGTTGACAAGGGGTCTGCATTCTTCTTCTACACTTCTGCAGCCTTTAGTAATAGATCTGTGCTTGTGCTATTTCATGCCAGCATGTTTTTGCAGTACTGATAACATATAAGTTGATTCAAAGAAGGACAATGATAAATGATCAATATATTGTGCCGCCCTGACAAGACTAGTTTGTTAAAAATGTATTTTTAAATTGTTTTCCTGAACGTTTCTACAGAGACACATTGTAGTCGACACCTTCTTTGGGTATGATGAAGAGTCCATGGACTCTGAGACATCCTCAGTGGCTTCATTCCGCATGGACAAAACCCCTGCCACTCCTGATGAGGACCTGGATGAGGTGAGAGCTGACGTTCATCCAGCCGAAAGGCCGGTTTAAATGTATTTGACTGATTCAAACTGTTGATGCTTTCTTTCACACACTCATGTAACATGGTTGTCTATCAAATCCATTTAATGGCACCAGATGGTTGATACACATCCAGTGAAATTTTGAACTTTAATCTTTAATCTGCATGTGTTAAAATAGGGCCTCGCCAACGAGGAATCAGAGTTACGTTTCCGTCAGCTGACCAGGGAATACCAGGCGTTACAGCGAGCCTACGCCCTGCTGCAGGAACAGAAAGGAGGCATACTGGATGCTGAGATGGAAGCCAAGGTATATACAAGATGTTTAACTTGAGACGAAAAATAACAATCCTGAATCCACTTTTGCATTTTCTTTTATTAATTATGTCAGAAGGTACATGGAGATCATGTCATGATTGTGTTGAATACTGTAGCTGCCATAAGACTGTACAAATCGAGTTACACATAATTTGATTATCTCCAGCCAGGGGCATTTAACGTGACACTTAACCTTTTTAGAAACATCTTTGTCATTTATTCTGCTATTTGAGCCTTATTTTTAGACCGTGTTAATGTTTAGAATGTACTTTGTCCCGTTTTAACAGGGGAGAGATTTTGTTTCTCCAATAGGTGAAACATGGAGGTTTTCAGGCCAAATGGGAGGACATTAGGTTTCCTCAAATTTCTGTACATGAAGACTTTATCATCACTGTCTGTACATTGAGTGCTGACTGCCTTGTGATCAGCTGTCATGCATCAAAGACCACTTCCCCGAGGGGAGCGACTGGTAACCCAAATCTGAATATCTCTGACTCCTCCTGCCTATGAAAAGCCCCATTCATGTCAAACTATTTGGACTTTTTTTTTTCCTATCATTTTACAAGCTGGTTATACATAACATGGAGAGAGAGAGGAATACAGCACCAGCACTATGACCTGGTACATAAGAACGATAACAATGTTTTTAGTCTTATGAGATTTTGTATCTGGTTGAGACGTCACATGTGAAGATAAAAAAATTTGTCAATTTTGATCGTATTGTGTGTGTTGTGCTCCAAAAATGTAATCACAGAACAACACACACAAAACGATGTTGTCCAGCAACTCATCTTAAATTTAGTCCTCCGAGCCGGACAAACGTCGAAACGTAGAAGAAGAACCATAGCAACAACCGACAAAAAAACGTAGAGGAAGAACCATAGCAACAATCGGCAAAAAAACGTAGAAGAAGAAAATTAGTAACAATTGGAAAACACAACACACAGCATGGAAAGGGACATGCAGGATGAGGGAATGATGGTGGTCTTGGGAGTATTGTTAACAGAAAAAGCCAGAACAAAAAAAAAAAGCAGACTGGAGACAGCGTGAACACGGACTTTACTTACTTCCTTGTTCCCCAGCCAGCTCACTTTCTGATTGGCTACATTCCATGCCACGTCACTATCCACGCAGTCACAATGCACGAGTCGTTCCTCAGAAATCGACCCTGAAATATTGAACATGCTCAATATTCCCGATTGTCGGCTACGACTTGTTTCGGAGCGGATTATCATAACAAATCGGCTCGTAACACACCACAGACCATGATAATTGGACAGGGAAATCTCACGATGATCGGACATTTGCAGTTCGAGGTCGGTTGTACCAGGCCTAACTGGTTTCAGGAGTAACTAAAGAACCATGACCCACTGCAGCTGGCACACACACAGTCCAGTTCCATCATTTGGTAATGAGAATTATAATCAGTACAGCTGTGGTCAGTGTGTGGGTTATGAGCCATGCTGTACAAGCACATAAACTATCCTTTAGCTTTTTATCCTTATACAGTCTTACAGAAGCTAACATTTCTCAGCTGGAGGACACAAACTCAAACTCCTTTGGGAAACTGTGATAAAACAATTAAATCTGTTTTTTCTTGGTGTTTTAGGCTCAAGAGCAGCTACACGCTGATGTTCTCAGGTATAAAGCCAAAATAGAGGACTTGGAGAAGGAGCTCACCTTGAAGGGGCAGGTACGGCATACACGCTTTATGTGCAGCTAAATTCCTGCTAAATTGATGCAATTACAAGAGGCTTTGAGTTGTGTGTTCAATCATCTGTTGATCCTCTTTGACATGGCCAGTGTCTTACAGCTTAAAGAGTAACAGATATTCAGGCTAAAACCTGAATAATTGTCAAAGGAGAAGTTTCAGGCATTATGTAATAAAACTTTTGACCTCAGTATGACTCATTAATTGTGTGCCAACTCAAATCAGATTTGGCAATACATCTAGTCTTGGCCATGAAGTTTGTGTACTACAAAAAATGCTATGATGTGACAGGAAAAAACAAGTTTGTAACAGATTATTTAGACATTTATCAGCAGTTGTCTCAAAGGGAGTTTTTTGGTTTCTGTGTCTTGAGATTAATTTGAATTTAATTGAATCATTCAACCATATCAATTTATTAGATTTGTAACTGTCTTCCCACGAGTGCAACAAGGTATTTTGGGCATTTGTCTCTTTTATGTGTTGTGGAAAACCACTTAAGGTTTCAAATGACATTATCGCCTCCTTTAAAAAGCTCTAATTAAAGCCATCTGCTGTCTTTCAGGACTCCAAGTGGGTTGAGGAGAAGCAGCTCTTCCTACGAAGGAACCAGGAGTTGTTAGAAAAGGTTAGACTTTTGTCTGAAAGTCAAACAGATTCCTTTAATTTTCTTAAAGTGTTAATATTGAGATGTTGCACTATATTCTTACTACAAGGAAAGTCAGAAGCTTTTTTCAATAATGAATATAGAGTAGAATTGAATGCCCTTACTGTCATTATACATATATACAATGAGATTAAGGAAAAATGAATAAGAACATTGAACGCAACTCTTCTTGTCTCGTTAATTCTTATTCTTTACCTTCTGCAGGTGGAAAAGATGGATTCAGACTGCAGTCGGCTGCAGCAGGAACTGCAAGACTCCAAAGACCAAAATGAACTTTTAGAGTTCAGGATCCTGGAGCTGGAGGTGAGTCATGAAAGTTTCCTTCAAAAACATTTGTTTTGCTTGCATGTAAAAAGATTTACTTGAAGTTTAGCCTTTGTGCCATATAAACAACAAAAACTCAGAAAGTCCAAAATCTGTGGACGCAGCAGTATATTAATGCTGCTTCATCAAAGGCCAGAGAATCATTTTTCACACATCTTGTGGTGATTTCAGCTCATCCATCACTCCTGATTCATGAGAAATTGTGTATTCTCACATCAATGCTGTGGAGTTTATCCCAGGGGTTTTTCACTTGTCGTTTGTTTTGGTTTATTGTTGTAGAAACAAGGTAGTTTCTAGACTGAATTGGATTTTTTTTCCCCAACAAATCAGCCACAATAGATTAGAAAAAAGTGAAGGTTTGTTATATGATCTAATAACCTGATTTCCTGGAACTCGTTGCTTCATCTATGAGGTACTTTTTTAAACACTGAGCTCTGCTTAGAAATTAAAGATAAAATGCTGAAGACTTAAACTTGATTTACAGTTATTTAAACTATTTTCTACTTCACCAAACGGCAAGATTTTGCTTACAAAGAATGAAAAGCAGGATCAGAGCTGAAATGGGAATTTATTGTGCTGGCCAATTCTCACGCTTCTTGTTGTTAAGACATCACATAGTACATCCTTTTACATGCTAGCTGCGTGATAGGTTTTCTCCTTTTTGTAATTGCTTGAGAATTTTGTGACTCAGTAATGAAGACAGGCAGCCTCCATCTCTCTGTCAGCCTAATAACTGGCTGTCACTCGTCTTTGTGTTAATCTGGGCTGCAGTTCAAAGACTGACAGCAGCTTGTGAGGCCTCAAACCTTCACCTAGTGAGCTCTGAGGTATAGATTTTTCATCAAGACATCGTTCAAAACACATATCACAGCAGCATGAAGGTTTAACCGGAAGAGATCTTTAGTCTGGAGCAAATTTACAAAAGGAAATGCATTTACATGAAAAAAGTAGCAATTAATTTGTACCAATTTATACATTTATCAAAAACTTGCACAGTAGTGATATAATCATAAGCTCCGATATTAATCAAATTGACATTGATTTATAAAGGTAACACACGGATGGTAAGCTCCTCAGAAATAGCTTCTGAGAACATTAGCTGGTAGACATGATCTAATTGTCCTTTCCTAACGCAGTTAGGTGGGACTCATGCAGTAATCAGACCTGAATTTGTAAATAGCAAAATGTGTTTTTTTCTTGTAGGAGCGTGAGAGGAGGTCCCCCCCATTCAACCATTTGAGGATGCATCCTTTCTCTGAGGGAGTCAGCGCACTTCAGATCTACTGCATGAAGGAAGGGGTCAAGGTGACAAGAACTTAATCCTTAATTGTCATTAGTTTTTTTTCTCATAATTAAATGAGACCATAAAAAATATATATAAATACAAATGTGGTTTTTATTCTGTTTCCTTCACAGGATGTGTGCATACCAGATCTCATTAAACTACTTGATATCCTTGGAGACAATGGGGTAATTTCCATAAACTCACCTTGTTAGCATGCATTGCAATGGCAGTACAGACACATTATTGAGGTGACGTTTTCCTTTTGTACAGAACCTGAGAAACGAGGAGCAGGTGGCAATTATTCAGGCCAGCACTGTTTTGTCACTAGCAGAAAAGGTAAGAGAGGAAATTACATCCGGATCCATTGGATAGCTGGAATTTTGTGCTGCACTGGCTTGAGTTTTGCTGCTTGTCGCCCTCTAGTGGATTCAACAAATTGAAGGGACAGAGGCAGCTCTGCACCAGAAGATGATGGACCTGGAGATAGAGATGGTGGGTCTTTGCAACTTTCTAGATAGATTTTTTTTTATATATATGCTATGATTGAATATTGTATTTGGTCAGATCCAGTAATTTTACCAAAATAATCACAATTTAATCAATCTCGGATGTGGTTTTTTATTTGTGGTAGTAACATTGAACATTAGTTTAACTTGAGTGTTAAAATAATTTCTAAAGGTTTTTCTGTCGGCCAATTTACAAGGAAATGTGAGTGGTTGTCTGTCTGTATTGGCCCTGGGATGGACTGGTGACCTGTTCGGGTGTTTATACCTGCCCCCTCAGCTACACACTCAGCCGTTGCCTGGATGTGCATTTTTTTTAGAGAGGCTAATGAATAGCTTCTCTAGCCTGGTGATCTACTGGATCATATACTCCCTTTGTTGTCTATAGAGATGAAAATGCTAAAATGAGCTAATAACATGTCTAAGTCGTTGCCCCCTTGAATTTACAGCACCTCTGTTGGCCATTTGCACAGAGAGGCTGGAAACCAGTATACCAAATCTGACATCCACTGCCCAGTGCTCAATTGTATTTTACTGTGCTGTAGAATTTGGTATTAGTGGCACTTGCAGGTGTATATGGCCTCAGTAAATACTTTGTTTGGCAGAAAACTTGCAAAATGTTGATACAAAATTGTTCCATCGTGACAGAGATTCCCCAATCATACACAGACCAAGGCAGCATATCATCTCATATCTAAGTTGACTTGGAAAGACCAATGCCAGTGCCCTGTCACACAGTGATCCTTACAGAGTTATTCTTTTACTCACATGTCATCTCTTGACCAAACTGAATGAAATTTGGCTTTGTAGTTTTCATCTTATCCTGCTTATGGACTTAAAACGTCATATTTCTTATGTTTAAATTGTAGACCTGCTACAGAATATAGAAATATATACTTAGTGTATATATATATATATATATATATATATATATATATATATATATACTGTATATTATAGTGTATGTTTTAATGGTGTAAATGAATGTTGATGGAACAGATAATCTTACAAAAGTAAAATCTTCTATGATTTTCCTCTAATCATCATCACCAAACGGCTCACTGTGTGCAGGAGATGTTCTGCAAACAGAAAGGATACCTGGAAGAAGAGCTGGACTACAGAAAACAGGCCCTGGACCAGGCCTACATGGTAAGTGTGTGTTTGTGCCTCATTGCATTGTGATATTGCCATATTGGATAACCAGTTTTCACACCACACAGTTGATCATTTACTGTGCTTTTAAGTTAAAACATGGTCTTAATATTATTCTTCGAATTGTGACAATGTTGGATTAAGAGCTCTGGTTTAGGCATGTTTAAGTATGTAGGTAATCAACAGAAAATCCTCACAAGCTTAAGTATGTGTTATTGTTTGTTCATATGACAGGTAAACTAGTAACAGACCCTCTCCTTCTCTTTTGTCAACAGCAAATTCAAGAGTTGGAAGCAACATTATACAACTCTCTGCAGCAGGACAAGGTTTCTTTCTTCTTATATCTCAGGAAACTGTATTATGTTACAACCTCGTGGTTACGCAAACTAAATTAGGGGGATTTTTGTCAAGTTCAGAGAATGCCAAGAAAAGCATCACTAAAATTATCACTAATTTGCATGCATCCTTGTGATCATACATCCAGCGAAAGTGTGGAAAATCAAAGCTATTTGAGTCTAAATGTCTTGGTTTTATCGACGTTTGCAAATGAATGCATTGACTGTTTTGAAATTAATTCTAAAAGACAAAAAGTAAAACAACTCCTACAAAATTCCTGTGAGGCTTCCAGTTAACCCCCGGGAATCTTGTGATTTCATGAATGCTTTTTTAATTAATGGGAACTTGTAACAGAACAGTATAACTAGACTTTTTGGATGGTTCCAGCATGGTTCAGATCATAGATGCGTCTCCCTTCACCAGGTGATAAAGTACGGTGAGCCTCTGGATGAGCTCCAGAGGGACGAGCTGCGGACGGCAGTGGAGAAGTTAAGGAGGCAGATGCTGAGGAAGAGTCGAGAGTACGACTGCCAGATCCTCCAGGAGAGGATGGAGCTGCTGCACCAGGCTCACCAGGTCTGTTTATGTCTGCGCCAGTAATGGTGTGGTTAAACTGCAGAACTTTGGAGGGAGATTTTGTTGTGTCAGCCGTGTTGTTGTTGTACTGGGTCTCAAATACAATGATTGTTTTCTCTAAATAATTGCAGCGAATCCGCGATCTTGAAGACAAGACAGAAATCCAGAGGAGGCAGATTAAAGACCTGGAGGAAAAGGTAGGGTGTTGGATGTCCCCTGAATGAATGAAAAAGTATCAAATGTATTCGAAGCGTGAACATAAAAGTCATCATGTTTATCATCGACTTAGTTATAGTATTAAATAATCTAAGGGGACTTTTACAGCTCTGTGGCATCAAAATTACGATTTTATCTTTCTTGGAAATGAAAAAAATTTGGAAAACACGTTTCACAGCATTTGCAAACATGCTAGCCAGAAGTATGCTTTCTGAAAGCACCTGATGTTGCTAACATATTTCAAGTGTTCTTCTAGTTCTCTCACAGTCTTTGTCCCTTCTTCATCTTTCTTTCCACAGTTTCTATTTCTATTCTTGTTCTTTTCTCTTGCCTTTATCCTTTGGCCTTGAAGTCTTTGGCGTGTCCTGTAGCAGAGGTGAGTCCTGTGAGTCCAAACCACCACCATCTCTTTTCTAGACCTGGGTCAAATATTTCCAAAGTGCTCAGTCCAGATAAATTTCTACAGGAACAATCTGTCTTCTTTAACGTCAGTTTTTTTTCCTGTAAAAATACACAAGAAAAACGTTTATTTGATCCTGGTTGGCACACTTTCCCACCTTACCTTCATCTATAAAAACTCAGCTGGATGTTTTTCATTCTGTTTTCATTCTCATTTTCTATCCAGTCTTTGAATTTCTGTGATGAATTACCTTTTTATTCATGTTTGCATATAATCATCATCATCATTTCTCTGTGTCTTGGTCATTGTCACCTGCGTGGAGAGAAGGTTATGGTAATTTATATGTGGCAGGATTACTCTGTTCAGGACCTTCCTTCCTTTTCCAAGTGTAGACGTAAAAAGCAGCATCAGTTTCATGTCAACATGACATGTAATAAAGTCAGAAGCAGTAAAGGAAGAAGGGGGGTGGCAAAGTGGCTTGCAGATGAGGCAGTAATGGTAGGCATATTGAAACAGCTTTCAATGCTATGGACTCCTAGGAAAATAGCAAGCAGTTAATGTTTATGTTAAAAAACATGAAAGCACTCACTTTTCCAGTTATAATATTTGTTGTGCCATAATTATAAACATCTGCTAGTCCTTAGAAGATCTTAAGTTTATGTAGATAAGATAAGATAAGATAATCCTTTATTTGTCCCACAGTGGGGAAATTTCAGTGCTACAGCAGCAAAGGTGATAGTGTAAAACAAGTGCAAAAAACAGCATTACAGAGATACGAACGAAAAACTGTACTGAACAAAAACTAGATAAAAAAGTCTATATAAGAAATCTATATGGAAGTCTATGTAAAAAAAACATACAAAATGAATTTACATTATTGCAGAGTATTGATGTTGCATGTCTGTGTGTTGTGGTTTTCGGTTGTGGCTGTGTGGCTACTGGGAGCAGTGCAGATTGTAGAGTCTGACAGCAGCAGGAAGGAAGTACATGCGGTCTCTCCTTCACACACCGCAGGTGAAGCAGTCTGTTACTGAAGGAGCTGCTCAGTGTTGTAAAAAAGTCCTGCATGGGGTGGGACGTTTTCTCCATCAGAGACAAAAGCTTAGCCATCATCATCGACCTCTGGAGTAGTTTTAGAGGAATTTTGACCTACTTTTACAGTGTTGTTTTAGTTCATTGAGGTTTGCAGACACTCATTTATGCACAGCTCTTAATCAGATAGAGGCCTTGAGTTTTTTTTTTTTTTGTCATTCAGTTGTGTGCTTGGGTTTATTGTCCTGTTGCGTGATTTAATTTCAGCCAAGCTTAAGTTGTCAGACAGGACTCACAAATGACTCTAGAATATTTTGGTATACAGAGGATTTTACAATCCAGTCAATTACAGCAAGGTGTCCAGGTCCCGCATCTGCAAACAACAAAGGTCAAATCATCATCCCTTCACTATAATGTTTGACAGTTGATATGAGGTGTTTGTGCTGATATGCTGTGTTTGGTTTTCACTTTTCATTATGACCAAATATCTCTACTCTGGTCCTGTCTGTCTGAAGGAGATTGTTCTAGACGTGATTTGTTTTAAATGTAACTTTGCAAACATAAGCAGGGTGCAACAAACAAGCCATGCTTGTTCAGTCGTCAAGTTGTACTGTCCTGAAACCTCACTAAGATTTGTCACTTGTGTGTTGGACGGTGGGTTTCCAACTGAAAACAGCTCCATGTTTAGCTGATAATAGATGCAGCACATGAATAAAAGCAGAATAAAGAGACGAAAGTCTATGAAAAAAAGCACAAGTCAGATCATGTTTATGCCTAAATATTTTTAAATGTGTTGTATGTTCAATTTTCTGTGTCAAACAGTAGTTTTCTTTATTCTAAGTCTTCATAATTCTTGATTCTCTTTTCTTTTCAGGTCGTGTGTCAGCTTGAAGATCCTGTTTGTGACTGCAGTGTTTATTTTATTTTCTGGACAAGCTGGGAACGGAGTGTGTCGCAGTGCCTGCTAACTTCATGACATCAGTGACCGCTGACGGTGCATATGTTTTTTGTTGGCCTGTTCAGAAATTAGATGTCACTTCTTATGTTTTCCTTTTTAAATTGGTTTGTATTCTTTAGAAACTGCCCAGGATATTTTTGGACATCAAATGTTTGTCCAAACAGCTGAGAATACTGTCACATGCTGAAGGAGCGGCACATGAACACACACATATATCGCGACAGTTTATGAGCAAGCATGCACATATGGATGCATGCAAATGCAAACACACATGCTTGGACAAATCTGAACCAAAGGCTGGGAAATGTTCTCTCTGCCATGCAGGGTTATAATATGCCATCCACCATCATTCAGGCACAGTGGAAACATAAACAAACAGGGAACTCATAAACATGGAGGAAAACAAACCACCAGACCACAGCCTCTCCTCTTTTTCTCTTCTTTCCATTTCCGTCTGAATCTGTCAGAAGGATCTTCATGAATGCAGCCAATCGGTGAGCAGAATTAAGCCAACTCAGGGCCCATGTGTGCAGAGGCCGCTGGAGCAGTGCTGGTCTCACATAATTAAAAAGAACATTCGGGACACGGTGTATCACTGCCTGGCCTGCCATCGCTGTTATACAGAATGGTGCTTTCACAGACTGCTTGAGCTCGCCGGCAGACCGACACTGCAGACACTGGAGGGGGATATGGGACGCTCAGGTTGACATATCGCCACTGGATGCAGATAATAGACTTCATTGAAGAAAGATTTAAAGAAAGAAATGACGCTTTGATCCGTTCTACTCGACCTGGATCTCCATGTGAAACAAAACTAAACTGTTGAACTGCTTCTTCACTTTTCTCAAAAGCCAGCAGACAGTAAAAGCTTCACTCTGCTTTTTTTTTTTTTTTATACAACTCCCACCATTCAGATTCTTAATATTTCCACAGAAAGAAAATTAAAAAATCCCTGGTCAGTAATGTAATATAAACATTGTTAATATGTGTATATATATCTAAATTATTACCTGTAGTCTCCCTCTTTATTTTTTGTGAATAGTGGCACTTTTTTTTACTCTCTGATGCAGCTTGAACAGTTGAATTACTTGGCAGTTTTTTTAAAAAGGGATATAAATTGCTTTGTTTCATTGTGGTGATTGCTGCAAGGATGAGCTTTATTTATTAAAGATTTACAACTAAAAGTAATTGGAAAATGAATGTGGAAAATGAAATATCTGCCTCCCCCTTTTCTTTTTCCTGCACCAGTCGTCCACATTCATTGTACTGCATTTATTATTCTGTATAATATGTGATGCTCGGTTCCACCACCAGGGGGTGCTGGTTTCACCAATTTGCCCTTTAGATTTGTAAATACTGTATTTTCAGGCTGGTGTTTGCATCAGTTCTGGTTCAAACTCCAGCTGAATTGTTATGTTGACCATAATTTACTGTCAGAAAATCCATAAGTTGAGTTTTAAATCCACCCTGATCTCAAAAATACTGCAGCTTCTCTCTTGTGCACTTTTTTTTACATGTTTGTTTTCTTTTAACTAATCAAAACTTGTTTGATACTAACAATCTTCTTTCACTAAATACTTCCAGACATGTAGGGGTCCACTTCTTAAAAAAAAAAAAAACTGAAACAGTAGAAAGTGAATGCAACAGTACACCTGCTCCACTTCTCTTCCTGTGATGCTAACTGTAGCCAGAAACTGAAATATTTACAAGCTTGGTGTGCTTGTGTACCTGAACACGAGTATCTGCCATCAGTCTGTTCCTGTGGCTCCATCCACAGCCCGAGCTTCACAGTGGGGTCTCATTAAATAGCTGACAGTAACTTACAGCCCACACCATTTACTTCAGTTTAACAAGGGGAATGACTGATGCTGTTTTTGTGCTAACTGAGCTAAAGTGGCAGTTGCCTTAAATGCACTTTCCCCTTTTTGTGCACTGATGTTCTTTTTTTATTATTCATTATCAATTAACAAATGATAATGAATAATCATTGTAATAATCATCATTAATTATTACAAACATTATTATGTATAATTTTGTTTTATTTATTTTGTTTTTATTACTTTAAGTACTGTTCATCTGTCTTCCAGTAAGAATAAAATTCATCCTTATGATCTAATTTAGATTATTTACCAGAATGTAAAAAAAACTTTAACCTGGAGAAAGAGATTGATGGTTTTTGATCTTAAAGAGTTCCGATTTTCACATCTTTATTGCGATCGTTGGTAATAGTTTTTTGTGTTGAAACAGAGCATTTATTACCCCCCAGTTATTTTATTATTATTTATTATTATTGTTAGTATTCAATTTTTTTTGTACATTCAGAGTAAAAGAATAAAGAAAGCCAAAATATCTTTATTTGTAATATTTCTTATGGACCCATATTTATTTTGTTGCCTCCGAGTACGACGGTTACTGGTTACTGGTCTTTCTGTGTGGAGTTTGCATTCTGGCCCAGTGCACATCACCCAGTCTGAAAACATGCTGGTTTCTTAGTGAGAGTAGCTTCTTCTCTGTGCTGGCCTACCGAGGCTTAACCTGCCTCACACCCAACAGTAGCTGGGATAGGCTCCAGCCTGACCACATCACTGCAATAGAATTAAGCAAAAATAGATGGATGGAATTCTATTATTATGATTGATCCAGTGATTTATTAGATATTCATGCTATAAAACATTTCACACTATTTTAAAGAGAATTCTTTAAAAAAAAATTTAAAGTTTTTATGTGTCCAGTTTTTTGTTTTTTTTTTCAGTTCTCTCCAAACTCCTTAGTTTGACATTATAAGAATCATTTTACTTTTGTTGCACTTTATTGATGCTGACTCCTGTCAGTGCCAATTAACAGCTGTCATCATTTGTCCCCCGCTAACAGAGGGCTGTTTTGTTGGGCTCAGGAAGATGAAAATAGGCTAGCTGCTGTGGCTGCTGATAGTTAACGTAGTAACCAATGATGTAATAATGGCCAATGATGTAATCATACCCATTTTTGATAAGCAAACTGTACAAAAAAAGAAAAATCTTATATTTTCTGAGAAATGCAGTCTTATTTATGCATTATTACATTATTGGCTGTCATTATTACATTTTCAAAGAATGTTTTTCATGCTAGGTCAATAACCAACTGATTGTATAATGTGTTATATTATGGGCAAAATGTTATTATTTTATTGTAAAGCTATTACACTATTGGCTTTATTGTATTTACAATAGCCAGATTCATTACGTTACTGGCTTTTACTACATTATTGGTTACTACAGTTATTCTTGCATCTGGTGTTTCTCTAATAATCAATAGGCAGAAACATCAGGGGCAGAGGAGTCTTACATTACCATTACATGACAAAAATGGACAAAAAATGTTTCTGTGCTTCATTTTATTCGCCAACTATCAGCTCAGTCATAGAGCTTAGTGTTGTGGTATATAAACCTCACACTGAAGGCTTCAATCATCACACAAACTCATTAAACTTTTTTTTCTTTCGTTTTTTCCAAGCGATACGTGACTGTCTTTCCAGGATAACAGCCTGTCTTTCCGCTTACTATCCTTGCCAAGCCAGTTTGAGATCAGAGGTCAAGCCTGGTTTTGTTGCTAGATGAGCCCTGCCAACGGATGTGTGTCATAAAAACCCTTCTATCTGTCCTCCGTTCACCACTCACACAGAGGTCGTGTGTGTACTGACTGAATAACTGCCCTCTACAATCACTACAAAAAAAGGAAAAATAAAGTTTGAAGTGAAAGAAAAACCGTCTTTGAAACGAGTTAGTGTGTTTTTCTACATTTTACACTAATTCTGCAAATTTTTTGATGACATGTTTGTTATGTTAAAGAAAAAAAAATGCATTTGCAAAAGTTCATGGGACATGTTGGAGAGGAGTTGGACAGTTTAAATGTCATGGTGAAATGATGAGTCATCCCAGATAACATGGAAAACCCTGCTCGACTGTTGAAAAGCCTGCCCCAATGTAGGGGATACAAAATTGAAATGACGGCACATCCATCCTCAGAGGCTCTTTAACCTTATTTCAACTGCAGTATAACACCAGACAAACCCTCCCAGGCGGATGCAGCTGCCCGGTCTGCTGTGTTCAGCTGCTTAGCAACACTGACTCCAATAATCATACTGGCAACTCTCCCCCTAACCCTTTTTATTGTGAGGGTGAAGCATCCACAAACAGAGGTAAAGATATTTTTTTAATTCAAAGTACAGTGTTCTTTTAAAGTAGAAGAAAAGATCCAGAGATTTATTTTAAGTATAAAAAGGGAAACACACACAGCGTAATGAAACCCATTAAACAGCAGAGATGCATTTCCTCCTGCAGCTTTGACTCTATTCTTTTTCTCCAGCAGGCTCATGGGCCTTCAGATACGCCACCTCATGCTGCTGCTCTCTGCTGTTGTGAATAACAAAAGTTGGCAACTCATGTTAGTTTAAATAAAAAAGTTCTACATATTTGGTATGCTGAGGATAAAATTATATATTTAGAATGTAACAGAAAATTGGGATGACGGTCTCCATGGCAACTTAATTTGACCATGTTAAAAGAACAAGAGATTTCAAAATCTAAAGTACATTTGTTAGGTTTGACCTTAATATTGTGCAGTAGGTTTGATGTCAAATGGTGAAAAAAGTAACATTTCGACATGTCATACCCTTGGGACCTACAAGTATACTGGCAACCCTCAGAGTGTTTGTTTAAGACAAACAGTTAAACTCAATTAGCTTGTATTTCTTATCTTCTATTTTCCTCAATATTTGATTATGAATTCACCAGATATGGTTGTGTTTTATCAGAGCATTGCTAAAAAATTATTTAACTCTCTGTTTGACAGCATCGCTGCTGGACAAAGCAGGAATGAGAAAGACTTTTGCAAAAGCATTTCTCCAACTTTGACTTGCTGGTGGTTTTAAATACAACGTACTGACTTTTTATCATACACAGATGGAGAATAAGGTAGGAGGACAGATTGTGCAGGGCACTTTCTTCAATTTCTACATAGAGTGAAAAGTTTAGGTACTCTTTATCAAAATACTCTTTGGTGACAATAGCCAAGGAGGTAAGACAAGTTAAAGATGACACATTCCATTAATAATTAAAGCAAGGATTCTTTTTATTACTTCAATTTTTATTTTTTAAGCAGCCTACATGGTCACTAGTGAGTGACAACCTTTATGAAGAGTCTTCTGTTTGTATTTGCTTCTTGGTGCGACTACAGTAACACTTTTAGTTTTTGTCCCTTTTCAGCATAAAGATTTTTTTTTGTTGATGTGCCATGACAACACCTTCATACTGCACTATTTGAGGAGGTGCTTTGTAGATTTAGGGAATGTTCAGGATTACATGTGCAATCACAAGCCCAAACCATGATCCATCTACTTCTGTGCATCACAGCTGAAGGGGTGTTTCTATTAACAAAATTTTTCTTTATTTAATAGTCAAAGGAGGGCCTTTCACTTAAAGTTTTGTTTTGTCTTTGTATGTCCATAGGTATTAATTCCAAAATGTATCAGGCTTGTTTTATGTATTGACTTTTAAACCTTTCCAGCCTCTGGTGATGGGGTGGGGCAGGGGTGGTTTCTCCAGACCTCAGCTTGACCTCCACTGTTGCTGTTAATTTTCTGTTTCTCAATTACATTACAAACTGAGGAAATGACCATGAAACACTGTTCTGTTTTGCTTCATGGATGTAATTTACTCTCATTTTCTTATGAGGTCACTCTTCAGTTCATACCTTCTTAAATCAAAGTCATTATTTTAATTTTTTCATGAAAAAACACTCACTTGATGCAGACCTGCTGGCTGCTTGCCAGACTTTCTGCATTACTGCGCAACATTTGAATTAAATCCTGTCGACTTTTCTGTGGAACGGTGGCCCACTTACCTCTTTCTTTAAAGGTCCCAGTCGCTGTGAGGCATGTTGTGCCAAATCCATGAAAACCAGTGGGCGTGAATTTGCCAAACTCTGTCCTATCTGCCATCAACCCATCATGCCCGAATGAATGTACATTTAAGCCAGTGGAAACAGTAGAGCATACAGGGCATCAGTTTTTATTGGGTGGCCAAGCTTGCATCCATTTTTATTGTTCCAGCTTGGCTGTCATTGCTTTAAAAGCCTCATTAGTTCAGAACAATATCCTGTTAGAGTTACGGCATGCTAGCTTCATGTCTTAACACAGGGATAATAAATTTTAATTCTGTTTGAGCAGAACTACTTTCTATCTAAGATAAATAACTTACTAATGGTTTTGTTGTTTTCTCTCATGACTCTACTGACTTGTAAAGTCAGACTACTCCCCACTGCCTCCCAGTCTACAGCTATGTCCCATAACTGGAAACAGGCCACGCTTCAAGACAAACATACTCTACACAAGCCTTTGAGTCCTGTCCTTGTTCTTTCACATAATATTTCATTCTTTCCAAGTCAGCTGAACTGACTGGTGTCAGCTTGTGTGCAAGCAATACAAACATTAAACTGCTTTTTAAAGGTGAAAATGTAAAGCAGATGTCAGTTATTTATCCGTGTTTTTCGGTATTATTTGCCATAGAAGTTCAAGTAACATATCGAAGGAAAGGGTGAGAGAGACACAGGCTCTTGTGGCATCTTCTTAAACCCTGGTGCTTTAATCATTTTCATATGAGAGGAAATTCCTGCTGGCCTGACAAGTTGCTGCATAAGATGCTAATAGAATCACAAGAACTGCAACAGCAGTATTCAGCAGAGGATGTGTGGAAAAAAGAGCTTCTTCAGTCATTCTTTTCTCTCTTCTGTACATTTTAACTTTCTTTGATAGATACATGTACAGCTGCTACTGTACAGAGCTGAATTCTAATATTACTAATGTTGCTCCAGTCTTTGCTTTTTCAAATTGTTTTTATGTAATAGTGTTATTTTGACTGCCATACCTGAAATGGTTAATTTAGCAGGAGTTGTGCTGTAGGAATGAATGAGCATGTGGCTGCCCTGCTCCATGAAGTGGCCTCCTGCCTGGCTTAATTTCAGCGATGACAACTTGTTAGATGACACCTGAAGATGTGGCCTGTTGACTTCACTTTTGCCTAGGGTGTGAATGACCTTGAGAGCCCCCCCACTCTCTCGCTCTCTCTCTCACTCTCTCTCTCACACACACACACACATATCCACATCTCTTAGGCAGCTGGGTGGTATTTCTAATTCAGCTGATGAACGTTTCTACCAATCTTTCCACCTCTCTGTGAAACAGTAGCCATCCCACTGTTCCAGGCAGGGGACTGAATTTTTACTTTATGCACATGTGCTTTATCACACATCAGGGACTTGTGTTTTATGTGATGTTCCAGTTTCCTCCATTTTTCAGACTTTTTGTATGACTTCTTTCATGAATTAGAAAAAATGTTTTATGCAAAACAAACATATTCTAATTTTGACCTCTCTTCACCTTGTTAAACCTGATGATATTTGGCTCTTACATAATTGCATTCCTGTTTACTGAGTGTCTCTGTTGTGTTGACTCCTGTTTTCCCAACCCTCTGGACTCAGCAGTCTCAGTTTGAGACCTGCTGCCTGGAAGCTGCTTGTCTCCCGCGCTGCTGACAGGATCTTGTCTCATTTGTGCTGGCGTCAGTAATCACCAAAGTGTCGCTGCTGAAGGGCCAAACTAGCGCTTGGGAGTTTGGAGACCGGTTCAGAGTTGTGTTTTGAGACACTTTCATAAGTGCTGAAAGGACAGCGACAGACTACAAAGACTTGGACACCTGTTACCTTAACTCAAGTTAACCTTGACAACTGCCTTGGCAAACTAGAACATATAGTTGTTAAAAACTACTATTTAGGTTTATTAATTGGCTTTAAGTTACAGTCTATACAGATCAGTTTGCTCACACAGGGATTCCAATACAGCAGGGACTCCCAAACAGATCTATACTCGCTCTCTGAGACTAGAAGGTGGGTACAAAATTATTTTACCTCTACAAAAAACCTCAGGTACTGCCACAGTGCCACCTCTGGCCTTATTTCCACTACTGCTCCCTAGCACACAAACACGCACACACACATATACCCAAAGAGACAACACTTCAGCACTAGTTTCACAGTCTCTCTCGGTCACTCGTGCAGAGGGACTCCACCATGGCAGAGCGGAGGGGAAACTGGCAGAAAGAAGAGGACGACCTACCGGTTTATCTCGCCCGACCCGGTTCGGCCAACCAGACTCCCCGGCAGAAATACGGCGGCTTGTTCTGCAGCGTCGAGGACGCCTTTGAGAGTAAAACCATAGACTTTGATGCCCTCAGCGTCGGGCAGAAGGGGTCTCGAACCCCAAGGACCGCCAAGCGAGAGACCCACCAGGAAGAGACGAGCACGGTAAGAGGCGACAAGAGCCCTGCTGGTGTGGAAAGTCCTGCAGCAGATAGCCAGGGATGGAAAGACTCGACTCAAGTCGACATCAGAGTCAGCAGAGGTAAAGAAGTGCTGCAGAACCTCGAAGATGAGAAGGTGAGGGGACTGACTTGCATTTTTCGTCTCTTACTATTTTGGTAGACTTTTCATTTGGGCTAATGATGACTAAAAGATGCAGGGGAAAAATAGCATTAATGTTGGACAAATATGAATTCTGATGTTACTTTTAGTAAGCCCTTGAAAAGGCAATTAGGATGAGTGCAAACTCTAAATAGCCAGTAATTCACAAACTGTCCATCATTCATATACTGTACTTAGAGTTTACAGTATATTCATCTAGGAGAGGCTGGATTTAAGCCAAGTGCATTTAGGAGCTCAATTATACATGGGACTCTTAATAGGACATCCTATACTACCAAAATGAACAGAAACTAGGATAAGACTGTTAGATCTTGTGTCCAAATCTTGACACAACAAAGATGTTATTGAACAGTTTAATGAAACATAAAACTAAACTTTTTTTTCTAAAGAAATTGGTTTTGAAGATGCATGGTAGTAAAATAAAATTAGATGTATCGGTTAAGAAAGTAGAGCAGAAAACTGGGAAACACTGCTGAAGGGCAGGGAGCATGACTGTTAAGAATCGTAGCATGATAAATAAAGGGAGGGGGGCAACAAGTGCTGCTTGCACATTCTTCTTGATGTGCTATTTTTATGTGACTGTATGGTGCAAGCCTGCTGAATACACAAGCTCAAATCCCACTGGCTTGAGAATGTAATACAAATAAATTTGAGAAATGTGATCAGTAGCCTGTAAGTAGAAAAAATGGGTTTAAAGGAAGTTCTTCTTAATAGCTAAGTGCATGTATCTAACATTCAGAACAGATAAAATACACAGCTAGTGTACTCAAATAATATAAATTAGGGCAAAAACAATCCAATCACAAAGCAAAATATTAATTTTAAAGAACTAACCTACATTTTTTAATACTTTACCTCCTTAACAGTTTGTCTGACTTATGGTGAACCACAAGGCTCTGTCCTGGGCCCCCTTCTGATCTCTATTTACATCCTTTCTCTTGGTCAGCTTATTAAAGACCATAATGTAAATAAGCGTTTTAATGCTGATGACACTCAGCTGAACCTGTTGATATAACCCACAGATCCCACAGCAGCCTTGCATGTCACAGCTTTTCTTTCTGCCATTAAGTCGTGGATGGCCTGAAATTAGCTTAAATTCAATAATGTTAAGCCAGAGGCCATTCGCTTAGGTTGCCCAAATTCTTTCAGTTCTGTTGATAATCTTACAGCCTAATAATTACAAATAAAATCACTCAGGGTGCTATGAATCTAGAAGTAATATTTGCTGATTAAAAATATTCCACATGGTTTTTATTTATTCTTGCCTTGATTACTGTATTTCATTGTATTGTGAATTTCCATCGCATCTAAGTTACTTTATCCTTTCTTTTAGAGAGCTTTGTAACTTTAGGAAAGTACTATATAACTAATATATATGTTTTCTTTTTATTATTATTACTTTTCGTGTACACATAATTGACTGTAATAGTTCAGACCTGAAATAAATTTGAATTTGTCCTGAAACAGAGGGCTGTTAAAAGTATTTCAATATAATCTTGATAACTGTAGTTTGGAGTATTTGAGTATAATGTTGCAGTGAGAGTTATTGTTGGTGTACTTTCAGGTGGTTGATAAGTAGTTGTTGTACTGGGTGTGTCTGCTGTAGTATTATGTGGTTCCTGCTGCATTTCTTTCAATGTATTAAATTTCTTTCATTGTATGGCCATAAGATGTAGACACAGGTAATAATGGGTGAGTTCATTTATAAGATATTTTTGCAGCTATACTGGAAGTCTTTAGGAATCTGTGGCAGAAAATAATGCAAACATTTAACGCAGCATTACAGAGTTATGGTATATTATGGTCTGTGCTGACAACCATGCAGAGAAATAAGATGATTTGTTTTAATGTTTCAGCACCACGGAGAGAGACACCAAACAAAGGAAAGTAATGATATATTTGCAATCATTGTGGTAAAAACTAGATCAAAAACTAAATTTGATGACAAGTATAATTAATTCTTATCCTTAATTAAAACCTGCATTATAACCGTGTTTTCATGTTTTTCAAACTGTTCTTTCTACTTCTGTATTATGAGTGAAAAAAGGTCGGAAACATGGTGGCACCTATTCTATTCTACAGTCATTTAGCAGACGCTTTTATCCAAAGCAACTTACATTTGAGAGTAAGAACAACACAAGCAAGAATTCAAACAAGATGGGACGTCATAATTAAGTGATAGACTGCTTTGAGTCCAGTTGGACCCAGGTGCTGTCATGTAGTGCTAGAGGCAGTTTAACAACATACAAACTTACCATAGTTCATATCAAATTGTTTTTAAATATGCAAACTGTTTTGGTAAATTGTATTTATATCAGACACTAAAAACACCTGTACTTTTGGTACACGTACTTTTCATGTCAATTCCTTTTATTATTTAGGGATAAAGGAGACTAATGATTTGCAGTATTCAATGGTGCTTACTCTGAACAAGTTAATTAATTTTCCTTATCTTCACACTGAGATCACTCTTGGGCATCAAAACTGATGACGCATTCTGTCTATGGCTTTGTAATGAACTTATACACATAAACGCACACACATACATATTCTCACACACAAGGAATTTGGCTGTGAGTTGAAAGAGGCCATTAGGCAAAAGGAAGATGACATACATACAAAATCTAATTCTTAAACAGTCAGGGATTTTTATAAGAAGTGAACATTATGAAATGAACCGATATATTTATTAAGTAAATGAAGTATGTTAAAGATTTCTCTGAAATCAATTCACGTCTGTTAGTATGTTTTTTTTTTACTTGAGTTCTGAGGTGTACATCTGAGTTTGTTTCAGCTTTTAGGTTTTAGAGAAAGTAGAGAGCTGTTTAAAAGACACATAGTCAGTACTTTTTATTTCCTGCTGCTTTTACTTGAGAGAGAAACAAAAGGCACATATTCATTAAATAAACCATCCTGCCCCCTCACTAACTTGGTGATAGATCTTTTATTTGACTCCAACTTTGATTCATAGTAGACTCAGCAGCAAGACTCATGACAGACCTGTTGAGACAGATAGGAGATGGATCGAAGCCAAACCAGTCTGTCTATGAGCAAATGTTTTCTTGCAGGTTTTTTTCTCATTTTGCCTAAATGGTTTGAATTTCTTGTTTCCACTCCGATTAATGACCCCCTTTGTTGCAGGTGACAGTTTAGGACAGAGCTGGTGCATGCATCCTGCATAATTTATCTGCATTCATGTTCGTTTAAAAAATTATGTTATCACTGAAATGTGTTATATTTCTCTCACCTTAGTTCTGAATACAGCCCATATCCTGTCTTTAACAGGTGTAATAGTCCACTAGAGTTAGATAAAGTAAGGAGCAAATATGTTTTCCACCTTGTGGCCTAAACCTGAACTGCAATATTACAGCTCCTGAGGGACCCGATGATTCAGCAGAAATCAACACAAGTCAGGCTTTATATGTGTTTTTGCTTGATTTGAAAACTGTTTGAGGACACTGAGTGGACAGCAGAGACAGGATTTGCTTACTTGTGTGATATCACAGACTTAACATTAACCTTGTATTATAAACTGCCTGTTTATGCAAAATGTATGTGAAACTGCTGTTTGTGGAAATCCACTACTTATTTTTCCACATCATTTTTTAAGCACACCAGCCTTACTTTGATATCAATTCATTTCAGTTTTACAAAATGCATTATACTGCTGTTATTGTCTGCCAGTTGTTAGGATTGTTATTTTATTGCCATGGGAAAATAATTTATACACTCAGGGAGATAGAAATAATCATGTGAAATGCTTTAAATCTTTCACCGTGTATTTTTGTTACAGCATGCAGTTGCAATAGTTAATGATAATGATCATAATTGTAGATCATAATTATATCCAGTGAGCTAATTAGTGCAGTGGGCAGCTGCAGTGGAGCAAATAATGGAAAGAGGTGAGCCAGATGTCCTGGGATAAAATCCCATTCTCCTCTTTTTATATAAGTATAAGTCTCTCTCTCACACAAATTATTGACATAAATGTCCAAATATGTACTGACATTTTATTTCTAAGTTTCTCCAAATAAAAGCACCCACTGCTTGCTTAAAGTATCGAGTATAGATGTCAGGATTAACTCCAAACTTTGACACCCGAGCGTAAGTTAGCTGATACAGTGCTGCAGTGTGTTATGGGAAATAAAGGATTTAGTGTTTTAGGAGTGTAATTCATAAAAGCTAACTGTTATTACAAAATGCACGTCTACATTTCTGGACATATTTGTCCATGCTTGCCAGAACCCGTTTTTTTGTACACAAAAAGACATTACATATTATCTAGGGTGCAAACATGATTATTCAGTATCTGTTGTCTTGGATGAAGCTATCAAACATGACTGCTGTTTAATTAATATTGATGTTTCCTGGCCATTTGGGGGGGGGGGGGGGGATTTGCTGGTGCAGTCTTGATGACCTGACAGAGATGCTTCTGCATCCTTGATCTGCCAGTCTCTTGTCTGTCTGTCAGTGTCAGCTGGTTAATGCAGTCTGCAGAGGTAGCAGGACCTGCAAACATATGAGTGTGTTTTTCATGCGCTTTCCAAGGCCTGGAAATGCTGAAGTAATGCCTCGCTGCCATAAAAGGACATGTCAGCATGCAGGCGCTGGGTCTTTGTGGATCCAGAGCAAAGAAAAAAAATGATGAGTAGTCACACACCTTCATTTGTTTTAATTTGTTCTACACACTGTAAATTCTTAAATTGTCTTGTCATTCCAACAAAACACAAACATTGCAAGAATGTAATATATTGTCAGAAAATCTTTTAGCCTTATATTATAAACAGCAAAACAAACAAATAAAACAAAAGTGAAAAATACACTAAATTAAATATTCTAGTTATTGTTTCTGCTCAGACACACACACACACATACACACACACACACACATAGCCACTTTCATTCAAGTGCCTGCTCTCACATGCACATCAGACTCATTATGGCTGCATTAAGGCTAAAGAGGGGAGTGGCAAGTGAAGGGGGGTCCACTTTAGATTCGAACAATAGAGACACATGGTTGGGTGGGGACACACAGGGAACGGGGGGGTATGTGTTTGCAAGACAGGCTGTGTGACAGCTGCTACATTTTGCAAACCAAAAACAACTAAATCTGTATGTAATGATTAGAAAATGTATTTGCTTAATTTAAAACACAAAATAACTTTGTATTACCAACATTATTATTTATTTATTTTTTTGTTTAGGGTGCAGAAAGGATTTTAAACCAGCTTATGAGGATGAGCCATAAAATTATGCTGATAAATGCCACTTCCGCATTTTTTTTTTTAATATTATGGCTCTATATGTTTTTGCCTACTTCATGCGTATGAAATTGCTGTAATGCAGCCAACGACAACTGGATGCTGACCGCACTGAGAGTGCATGATACGCTCAGAGGGGCGCTTCATGTTCTCCAGCTGCTCCACTGCGCCCTCAAGTGGAGAGACGGTGACACTGCGTCTCTCCAATGGAGCCTTCTGAGGGAGGGGCTGGGCGACTGGAGCACACACGCTTCTCTTGCGAGAACACTGAACATCGCACTGACAAGAGGGGCGACCATTCCTTAAAGCTCCCATCCAGGCGAGGGCCGCTGCAGCATCCGTAAAGAGGGACTATCGCATTTTTAAAGCTCGGTTTTAAGAGGTGGAATCGGACAAAGAAATATGTCTTATCAAGGAAAAAAGAACATCCCAAAGATCACAGTGAGTAAAATAGTTATTTCTGCTCCACTGGCTGCAGGAACTTTGATGCGTGCTGTTGCAAATCACTGCGTTAGGGTTGAGTTTTCAGCCAAACCGCGTGATAAAAAAATATATTAAACACCAACTCGATGTGAAAACGTTGGATCTGTCTGAGTACAGGAAGCCGGTGAAAATATTCACATATATAGGCCTATATATATCTGATAGAATTTTATGCACAATAAAATGGCATGACTGGCTGCCATAGCGACAGCCGGGCAGGGGGAAAAGGCGTTTTCTTAAAGGTGTCCTGCATCTTCTTTGTTGAGAGAATCCGTTCCTTGTAGTAAACCTGCTCGCCGATAAAAATCACTGAAATATTTCTGGAAGGAGATGGACGCTCTGCTGTAAGTTCATGGCCTGATTGTGCTAAAAGATCATTCTTTAGGATGTTTTTTTTTTTGTTGCAAATCTATATATAAGCACAGTAAAGTAGCACCATTTTAATTTCTTATTAATTCATTACACACACACATACACACACAAAAGAAATAAAAAAAAGACACAAATGAATGTGGCACATTGAATTAGGAGATTTTTACAAAAATGTGCCCCACCTTTTTGGGATTTTCTGGTTTACACTCATTGATCCATTAGCCATATGGGAGGATATTGACCAGGGATGTTGGCCCCATTTGCAGACCTGACATTTTGATGTGTTTGTCTTCCTTTTACATCAATCCATGGCTTCTACAACATATCTAATTTAGTTTAATGTCAAGTATGAAGCCCCCCTCTTTGCAGACTACACAGACTTGGCTTGTGTTGCAGCAGAGTGAGAGGGAGAGGAGGAAAGCTGAGGAGGGGGAGAATACACACCCATTTGTGATGAGCTGTGATTAGCCAGCCTTGTAGTGTAGAGTGGCGCTCGGTTAGCTGCATCCAGAGAAGGACCAATTCAGGCTCCTGTCAGAGCATAGAGGGTGGGGGGTTGAATTCAGGGCAGGCCGGCGTTTCAGGCAGCTGGGTGGTGGGTGTTACAACTGCAGAGCGGCCTCTCCCACTCCCTCTCCTGTGTGTGTGTGTGTGTGTGTGAGAGAGAGAGAGAGAGAGAGAGATAGAGCCTGAAATGCCTGCCTTCTAGTTTTCATTGTTGCAGCTCAGGCTGCAGTCAGGGGTGTGTTGCTTCACCGTGGGAGAGACAGCCTTTGTCTCATCTCAGCTGAGATGATGTGTGTATGGAGATCTTGTATTTTGCATCTTTTGCATTATGTGCATGTCTTATATGCTAAAATAGGCAAGAGGAGAAGGTCATTACAGGAGCAGACAGTGAAAACTGATCAGTTCTTAGCTTAAAGGATGGGTGCAGCTATAAAAAGATGTTTGTGTCAACTACTTACCGGTATGTCAATCATGTATCTATAGTTACAATCATAAGGGCAGATGCAGATGTTCTGTCTTCTCTTCTAATAACCTGACAAGAAATCATAGCTTTTGTAACTTTGAATTGTTAAGATAAGCAAGCTGTGTGCAGGTTGGCTGCCTCAAGATAGGATATACCAGCTTATTAAAGTTTAATTTTCACTTCAACAAACTCAAAGTTTATTTCCTTATTTATTAAGCGAGTAAGAGCAAGAACATATCCATTTCTTTTCTGTATGCTCTGGAAGTTTCATAGGTTTTAGCAGGGGCCCACAAATGATGTGTATCGAAGGGACAAAGCAGTGTGACCATAATCACGACGCAAAACAAAAGAATGAAGGTAACAACCAAGTTAAACGGGTTGCGGTGGATGGATGTGTCAAGAAAATAATCTAACTTAAGCAAGACATTAATCAGTTTGTTATCGTTTATTTTCTTATGACCAAATTCATTTTCTAACTTTGACCGAACCACAGAAACAAATATCCCCATGAAAGCAGTTATTTAAAAACCATAATCTTTTGCTTTACCTATATTTTGTGCTTTACCCTAACCAAACTTTAACCACAGAACTGCTCCTATTTTCCAGCAGGGTTTGGTTGCAGTGTAGAGATTTTCATGAGAAAACAGCTTTTGTGTCGGGTAATAGCTACAAATTAGATATATGTTAAAAAAAAAAGGGAAAAAAAAGCTGGCCGCTGTCAAAAGAATAGCAAGGCAGGTTTATTTGTAAAGCACACTTCCATTCAGACCATTCAGTTATACAGGTTATACCATACCACTGCCTTCTCTGAACCTCAGCTCATTGCATATGGATTGAGTTAAAATAAAAGAAATTATTGTGGTCTGAAGAATTAAATTATAAAATCCTTTTCTTTTTTTTTTCTTTTTGTTTTTGGAAATCATGAATGCAAGAAAAGAAGAACTAATTTCTAGTATTTGGAGCAACACAGGCTGCCATTGAGATGACACCTTTTTGGTAATGTTGGTGGTAAAATGGCCTGTAGTTCAGACCAGTTTTACCCATGTTAAACATTTGTTTTTCTATTATTAATATTATTATAATTATTATTATTAGAGGGCTTTGTATATTTTAGCAACCCCGTTCGGCATGTATTCTGGCGCTGTTGCACATCTGTACTAAATTTGCCTGCAATTCCAACCAGTTTTGACCAGTTTCACCCATTTAAAATATTTGGATTAATTAAAAAAAGTATGTAATAGTACGTAAAAGTAGTAATATGTTAAAGTTAATGTTGTTAAAATGTTAAGCAGCTGAAATCCCGTGTGAGCATGATTAAAAAGGATAAAAATACAAACATTTCTCCAAGGAAATTTTTCAGATTCATGTTTGTTTGTTGTCTTTGTATTTAGAGATAAATTTATTTTGATTTTAATTTACATTTTACAAAGTTAAACTGTGAAGTGATTAGGAGGGATTGACTCCAGGGTAAATCCAAAATACTTATAATGTAGAACCCTACAGTAAATAGTGTACCTGCTTCTGTTTTATATAACCCTGATCCTCATCCAGGCTTTTTTTTTCTCTTTATTCCCTCATATGTCCGTCCTATTCCAGCTGTTTTCATGTGTCGCACTGCTCTAGTGATTCTGTCAGGTTTCTAGGTGTGGTTCTTCCCATCATACCCACTCACAGCAGCCTCAGTGTTGTTCCAGGCTGCTACATGTCATCAATAATCCCCTCCAGCTGGAATGAGCATCTGTGGGCATGAAACAGACCCAGCAGACAGCCGTTGTGTCCAGGGAGTGAAACCCGCTCCCTCTGTTGACGTGCCACAAAACAGCCTTTGCCCTCACCATGCGGGCTGCAGCAAAGTGGGCAAACAAAATACCCCAGACGCTGCAGTGTGATTCACCATGGCAACGGATATACTGTTGTGGCTGCAGGAAAATGCTGCCTCTGTTGGGTTTTTTGTGTGATTTGACACACACGTAGATTCTGATTCAGACTTCTTGACCGAAGGAGTTTATAATTCAGCCTGTCTGGTCCAGTCCAGATAGTGTTTTTTTGACTCGTTTTTTTTTATCCAGTTGTCATGGTTACATGGTTACATTACCTCAGTCTATCACAAGATCAACATTCCAGACAAGCAGGATTTCTCTCTGACTGTGGTTGGCAGAGGTCTCTATAGTTAATTTAGATGATAAGACTCATTGTTTTCACTTTTCCAGAAAGTGTAAAAAAAAAGTCTGTGCACTTTTGCTTAAAGAGTAAATATTTTTGATTGCTAAGCAACAGGGTTGCAGCAGAGGCACTGGTGCACATTCAAAGATGACTTCCCTATTCCACTGGTCCCCGCCTGCCTCCCCACAACTCCCTCCACCCATGAGGGTCTCTGTCACAGCTAATGGAGGTCTCTTATATCCACTCAACTTCTTTGACCTGCTTTGCGGTTGTGGAGTTTTTCCAGGACCTTTCCGCTAATTAACCACCGTGCCGTGGCTGTTTAGTCATTTGCATCCCACTTTATGAGCGCTTCCCTCTCCAGTCTGACGAAAGTGGAAAAAAGCTGTGTGGGTATCAGCGTAGTAACACAAGAACAACATCCTGCCGTCTATTTTTGATTACCGCTGGCTTGTGTAACAGAAAATGACAGTTTCCTGTACTATGAGAGGCACTTTATTTTGCATGCTTTGTTTTTGTTAGGACCAAAATGACAAGATGTTTTTTCCACCTGAACTTTAATTCACTTTGTTGGTAGGAGTTTAACAGATGAGCTTGTCAGCACTCGTGAGAAGCCAGTTGAGGCAAGTAGAAAGATCTTATCGATGACTTCAAACATTAAAATATATAAATAGATAAAAGCTCTTGGAAGCACACATTCCCAAAACAATGCGGGTCTGTAACATCCATTTAGTCTGCTTAGTTTAACAGAAGAAATTTGTAGTCAATGCATTTTTTGATACTTATAATCTTGTGTAGCAGATTTTAGACAGTTGTAGCGATTTCTTGATGTTTGCATTTAAACTAATCCTTTCCATTGGTCCCTGTTTGAGATTAACTCACAGTTACACACATTACAGCTTGTGCACATAAACCTCTAGCAACAATTGTGTACAGATTTTATCCCTCAGGATCACATATGCATGCAAATTTCTGGCCATTTAAACTAAAGCTGGCATTTTTTCATGTTTCAGTTAGCTATGATCCATCCTTATATTGGACTGGAGTCATTTTTAAATATCTTAACATCTCAGCTACTGTGTTGCATGTAGTTTTTGGCAAGGAAAGTGAGGAGTTAGGGGAGTTTTAATGGACATAATTGCAAATAAAGTTAATAATATAAAGACACAAGTGGGTTTAATTAGACAGATTCCCCATTGTTATGCAAACAAAGGGGAATCTTCAGCTTTACAAAAAAAGGTAACTTGTCTTGATGATGAAGCAGAATAAGCTGAGCAAAAGTGGGTGCTGTTATAGTAACATGATCGACCAATGAAGACATGGTCAGTGGCCCTGGAAGGTCAGATCGTATTAGGATCACCCTGATCATCAAAGCCTGGTGAAGGTCTGCAAGAATCCAAGAACAGAAATGGTTGTTTTACATTTTAAGATGCCTTCTGTTCTTAATTTACTGCATTCAATTAATTTCCAATAGAAAACAGTTGGGGATTCTGTGTGTTGATAACAAAAAGTCCATTTTAGTAGACTCTTTTGTGGGAAATGCAGAGAACCAGTCCATCTGTTTTGTTGGTTTGCCCCAGTCTTGGTCATTTTCTTGTTGTTTAAATCTTTGAAGAAATATACACCAATCTGGAGCTCTATACAATTCCAGACATTCCCTAATCAGCAGATTGGTGTAGTTTGTGATGTCCAGAGTAGCATTTTATTCTCAAACAGTAGATAGACACAGAACAAAACAGCTAGGATGTGTGGTTCTATTCGTGTGCAGTTGTTCTGAAATGTTAAAGACTGTAGATACACATGTTTTCAGACATGAGTGAAATCATAAATAAACAAATATAATTTAAGTCCCATTAGGAGGGAGACATGGATTATAACAGCTGCTAACACCCTATTACACAGTTTTTACCTCTGTTTAGTGTCAGTGGTTAATTAGACAGAAGTCTGCCACTGATTCTGATGTTGACCGAATCTACCTCCTGGAAGCAGCTGTGGTTTTGTAATCCAGTCCGGGACTGTGAACTGGTTGTGTGAACAGCATAGTAGCCAGTTAAAAGCAAAAACTCAGACAGTATTATGAGTGTGGCATGTGTTCATTATGTGGATAGTATACCAGCTTGTTAATGTTGTAACAAATGGTCAGGATTATTCCCATGACCACAGAAGAGCACAGATGGTTTAACTCCAACAATGTGACTGTTACAAAGCCACAAGAGTCGCTTTACACAGGGAGGGGAATGTTGTTATGAAACGCATATATGAGAACTTCCTGCATGTCTGCTCTACATCCACTCGTATATAATAAAATCATATGTGGTGACTGACAGAATCCAGGATGAATGATTTCTAAGAGTTTCTAAGAGTTGCATTATTATGATTTTACAGCTTATGTTGGCCATATGTGTGTGAATATAACACACACAGCATATTGCTGTTTCTGACTGAATGACATGAGACCTGGCAAATGTGACAGTTTGAGGTTGTTTGTAACAGATTTTATGGAAAAACAAAGTCTACATGTAGAGTTATGAAGTGTGATTGAAAAAGTTCTGTGAAAACTGTTTCAGATGTTTGACTACCTCATAGATCTTAGCAGTCCACTGAATGGAAATGAGTCCTGTTCAACCCACCGATAGAGCGCCGGTATATGGAAAACTATTGATGGGTAGATGACTGTGAACTCATCCATGTTGTCAGTCACACGGCTGAAAATGAAAAAATTGATGCGTGTCTGTGTAAAAGTGATTGTATGAGCACGTCAGTGAGTCACCCATGCCGAGGGCACACCCCAGACTGCAGTGCTATAAATCAGATAAAAACTCTTTACTGATACAGTGGATGAAAACAACTGAGTTTCAATCAATTAAAAAATCAGGAAATAGAGAAGAGGAGCTTTGTTTGTCTGTCCTGCTGTCCAGAACCCAGAAGAATTTAGTTCATAGTGATGCAAAAGCAGAGCGAAGCTGCAAAGCCTCGTTTGTTTGATGTTTCAGCTTATTAACTAGTAGCAGTGGTTGAATCTGCAGATTGTTTTATTTTCACCACTGACTAGCTGACCTTTGCCAGATTTGCAAGAGATGTATCAGTTGCTTTGAAGTAAGACTGTATAAGGGTACATCACCTGAACCAGGTCAGTGTATGTCTATGATGTGACACGATCAACAGTAAGATATTTTTGCCAGATTAAACTAATCTCAGTATATTGTCTATATCAGGCTGGACAAGATGAAATAATGCATTTTATTTATGTAAGGCCTTTTATAGCCTTTTATTGTTCTTCCTGAACCTGAGACTTGCCTCAGCAGAGATGCCTGCAGTTTCTTTTGTAAAATAACTAATACACAGACAGAAAAAGGACAAACTCAAACACATGAGGCTGGAAAGAATTGATATTTAGTATTGTTGATTGCATGTTGTGGCCCAGTTGTTTGACCTGTTCTGCGTTGGTGTATTTGAACTTCTGAAAGAGGCAGCACAGAGCGTTGAGCGTTGCTCTGTTTTGAATTGTCTCTGAGTTAATGAGTGACAGTTGCAGGGCTGCGAGCTCAGCAGAATGATCCATGCCGGTGCCGTGTTCCAACCACTGATCGCTGTCGGCTGCCTCAGGGTGTGGTTGCTTGCGGGCTCTGGGCTCAGTTTCACACTACTCCATCACCACGTACATCACCATTCACAACCACACGCACACACACAGAAAGACATGAATACCCACATTGTGACTGTATATGAACTCGATGGATATTATGCGTGTATCCTTTGTACTACAGCTAAAACTAAAACCTTATTATTGTATTTTTCTTTCTTTCTTTTCTGTGCAAAGGAGTAACTGCAGTTTATTACAGTGATGAAACTCTGGGTCCACAGCCAGGAGTGTAAATCACTTCACACATGTGCGGGTGGGAAAATATGGATGACTCTCCTTCTCAGCAGGGCGAGGAACATAGTCCTGCTATTTTAACAGAGTGCAGATGCAGAAATGATGGAGAACTTTTTGAATGCAACCTTATACTTTTATTTTTGAAATAAATCTAGTTGCGTCTGGTATTTGTTGCTCTGTAACTACACTTAAAATCGTTGTACTAAATGTAATCATTCTGTTCATGATAGATTAGAAACCAGACAGTCAATAACCTGACAGATGAAATGTCTCCGAAGAATATTTATCTCTTTCTTTTTTTTTGCTCCTAAAGTTGGCTCTACACACAAAAAATTAGAATAAATTATTTTAACTTTAATTCCACTTTATTTGCTTCCCGGTTTTTAGTAATTTGAGAAGCCGATTCCAACAAATTATTACTTTTCTTGATAAATAACCAAAAGCCAAATTTTTAAATTGATTCATTTAATTAAGAAATCATTTACTTCAAAGATTATTTTTTTGTTAATGAACCATTAAGGAGTTTAAGTAGAAAGAAAAATCTGCTGTGTTGAACATGCACTTTGAAAAATAGTGTACTCAAAGAAAAATATCAAATATAGTGGAAGAAGTCAGTCTTATAAATTTAGAGCTATGTGGTTTAAAACAGTAAGCTTTTAAAATTAATGGGTCCTTGCTTGATTTGTGAATTTACAGTCAAGAGAGGATTAAAATATGTGTGTTTATGACCAAGACTGGCAGCTAATTATCTTTTACAAACATTTTTCATTAATGACTTGTCAGCAAAATGAAACTTCTGGGACAAAAAGTTCAAGTCAGTTCCAAAGTTAAAAGAAAACTAGAATTTTTACAATGGTGTCAGTCTCTCTAGAACCCCAATAAATCCCTGTAGAAATGAACAAGTAAAAAGTTAGTTTCCCAACAAAACAGCTATACAGAGTTCAGTTTACATAACTCACCTGATTACACTGTAAAGCTTAAAACTGTCTATATTAAAAGGTGTGGCTGCTGTCTATAATATTACAGGTTTCTCTAGTTTCATTGCTTGCACTTTATTTCTGCTTTCAAAAATCAAAGATGCCAACATATCAAATACGGTCATTTCTTCTTGGATAGTTCTGTGTAGCAAGATATGAGGGGTGTCAGGTTACTTAAATGATTTGTTCAATAGATCATTAGTCAAAATCTCTTGTTTGAATAATGCTTTCACTTTTTTTCTAAGATCTCGTGCCAAGATATCTTCCTGTGCTCAGTGGATTAAGCATCAGCTTAACAGTTTGCCCAGAAAGCCCCCAACCAGCTGTCTGGTTTCCCATATGCCAACTAACGGTTTCATCTATCCCTGAAGCCCTCCACCCTGCTCCATAACCAGTGGTGCACTCCACCAGATATAAAACCAACAACACCAGACACCTAATTTCCCCTCATATCCAGCATCTCTTCATGTTGCAGCTTGTTGCCGTGACAATGACCTGCAAGAGTTGATCTGGAGTGATGAAGCTGCCCGTTTTTTATGTCTGTGTGGTTCTGCAGCAACGCCCAGTTGGAGGAGGTTGTGAGATGTAATGTAGTAGGCCTCCTCAGATGGGATGCTGCTTTGCAGTTTCATTGTGAAGTGTGAGTGCATCATGTTTGGAGGCTGGTCATTAGTATCTCATGTAGTTGATCCATTTCCTGCCTCGGAAAAATAATAGGCATTCTATGTTGGTGGTTGCACTTTGTCTGTTTGCCAAATGGATTATGCTGAGGACATAACATCCATAGTGGGTTTTGTTGCATAACAAATGCAGAATGAACTTGGATAAGATGTTAATCCCTGGTCAGTGCTTGAAAGCAGCTGCAGCCCTGCTCCCAGCAGCAAAATGTCAGTTTCAAAGATGAAATCACCACTCCTTAAGAAAGTCACCATGTTTAATATTAGATTAGGTTAAGAGTAAAATAAGTTGTACCACAATGTATACCAATTAATGGTTGTTAAATATGTCTACATAGATATAAGTGGCGTTGTTTGAGAAGCTGCCTGATAGTGTGGTCCATAGCTAAACTGTATGTGATGTGTTTGTATGGGACAAGAGTTACAAACATGCCCAGCCTTTAATGACTGAATGAAACATTGTTCATGTCCTCTGGGTTGAAAAAAGAGGGACAAATGCAGCTACAGATAAGAAGAGAAGCACTGTCGGACTCTAAATTTAGCACAGAAAGAGCTGATATTTACCTGACAGTTTTGTTAGCCTTTCTTGGAAGAAAACTGCAATGAACCATTTTATTCCCCCCTCCCCTCTTCCTCTTCTTGTCTCTCCCTTCCCCCCAAATTTTCCTCACAGAGCGACAGGCTTCTGATCAAAGGCGGGAGGATTGTGAACGATGACCAGTCCTTTCATGCTGATATCTACATGGAGGATGGCCTCATTAAGTAAGTTCTCCACTCACCTTTTTAAAAAGTTTATTTCTATTATCTTGTTCTATTTTTTAAATGCTTCTTTTACACAAAGCTCCTGATGGATTCTACAGGAGTTTGGGATAAAGATTAGTGCAATAAGTTCAGGAAGATATTTCCTCCTAATTTTATGTTTTTATGCACTGCACTGTTTTTCCAGCAATGGTGTACTGAATACCTTTCAGTGTGTCTAGATTTAGCATCACTATAAGATGCCAACATCAAAGCAGCCTGGTTTCTTCTACTCTTCCTGTGAAACAAGAAAAATAAACCACAATGAATTTAAAAGCAAATGCGTGAGCTCAAACTGCTTGATCATGCACAGTGTCAACATCAAGAAAATCATGACCTCTATTTGGTGTTTTTCTTTCCCCTTCTCAGTAAAGTGATGGATATAGTTTAATAGTCCTCAGTTATGTCTCCTGCTGATACAACCAGGGTAGTGGGAACTGGACTGTGAGTCCCCCAATTTTTTTCCAGATTAGACTCTTTGTCCCTTTTGCCTCTGAGTGAGAAGGCTCAGGGAAAGGAGGCCACAGAAAGCCTGGTGTTGCATAATAAACACCCGTTCCCCTGCAGCACCAGTGAGCTGCTGGCAAATGCACAGAGACGCTGGCTTCTGCCTGTTGGGCTGTCTGGCATGTCTCCTCCATAAAGTCTTAGCAAGGGACTTTTTTATTTAAATGGGTTTAACAAATGTTGATGTGTTGACATGGTGATAACATGCTGCTTCAAGTTTAGCAGGCAAACCTGTATAAAAGTGCAGCTATAGTCATTTTTCCCTGATATGAATGTTTTCTTACATGCACGTATTCATGATACTATTTACAGGCAAATTGGAGACAACCTGATCGTGCCTGGAGGGGTGAAGACCATCGAGGCCAATGGGAAGATGGTAATTCCCGGCGGCATTGATATCCACACCCACTTCCAGATGCCATACCGTGGAACCACAACCGTGGATGACTTTGCTCAGGGATCAAAAGCCGCCCTCGCTGGTGGCACGACCATGATCGGTAAGCGCTGCAGGGAAAGTCATCCACACATGTGACAATGGCTGCAGTCAGAGTGTCACTCACCATTAACAGAGAAAAACCAAAGAAAGGTTATAGTGAGCTTGAGGGTTGGCTGTTACCTAAACACTGGACAAGAGAAAAGGGAGGAATGGGGAGCAGTTTTGGGATGTTATGGGCAACCCCTCCAAAAACAAAAAGGGCCATACAAAAGACTGAGTGTAGGGGGCAGGAATAGTGGGTGGTACGTAGTGAAACACTGCTCCCACAGAAATAGGGCATCGTTCAGGAGTGCGTCTGCATCCTTGTCTGTGTAGAGTTCAGCCTCAGTATGTAGCTGCATGTAGTTTACAGACGCTATCGCAGCCGACAGCTGGTAGATACCACAGTTTCATTCATACCAGGAACATTTTCTTAGGCTGGCTGTGTCTCTGCTGCCTGTTTGCCACTGTGTTCAAACAGATAGTAACAGGCGTGCTACTGTAGTGAGCTCTATTCATGGGATCCATTCACAGAGGGATTATATTGCAGGCAGTGCTGTGTGAGAAAGTGAAAATGTGTTCTGTGTGTCTTCTTGTGTGTACTGTAGTCAGTGTATGCCTTTTTTTTTATCAGACTTTTAACTGTCAACAACAATGTTGTGTTTAAATGTGTGTGTGACTGCCTGTTTAGCTGCATCCTATTAACATAAGCAGATTGGGATGTCTTTGTCTTTAATAAGATAAAGAGGCCGGTCAGGTGGTGAGCCAGGATGTCAGACGTTATAATAGCTGAGTAAGACGGAGCGGGATATTTAGTTCACAGTGATAGTTGTGTACAGTGAGACAAAGCAGACAAAAACTGGGAGTATTCACCTCTAGACTGTTTGTAACTTCTAAAAATGGACATGATTTTGTCATGGACATCACTGCATGAACTTGGGAATAATTTCTAAAAATTATAGTTTACGAACACAGTTCACTATGTCATCTAAAAAGTGAAAATGATCCGGACGCCTGTCTTTCCTTAGTTGATCAAAATTTAAAAGAGCTAATGTTTTTTCACCAAATATCTCACTTTCAACATTTTTATGTGTTCTATTATGGATTTATAGAGATTTGGAAATCATAGCATTCTGTTTTTATTTAGATTTTACACAATCGGAACTTTATTGGAGCTGGGGTTGTAAAATGTACAAGTTGCATCTCAGGAATGCCATGACACCTAAACATCTGACTTTGTATTGACTTAACCAAATACAAAATTTGAACAGCTGAACAGGCCCCCCCAAACTTTTTCAAGGACATCTGCAGTCATGTAAACAAAATGCAGTGTGACATCTGACAAGATTTGTCTGGACTAGCTGAGCGCTACAGGAACCCAGACAGCTGATTATGCAAGATAAACAATACATGGAGAAGGCAGAAACACCAGCAGACAAATTTTGATGCCCTGTCTGTGACTGTCCTCATCCCACCCCGTCACTTGTTTGTCTTTTCATTTCAATTCTCCTGTCATCTTTTCTCTTTGTCACCGTTGTCTTCACCTCTCCTCACTAACCTTTCCTTTTATACTCCTGTCAATCCTTCATTGTGGTGTCCTCCTTCTCTACCATACATCTACACCAGTGGACCATGTGATCCCAGAGCCTGGCACCAGCCTGATAGAGGCCTATGACCAGTGGAGGCAGTGGGCTGATGAGAAAACCAGCTGTGACTACGCTCTCAATGTGGATATCACCCACTGGAATGACAGCGTAAAGCAAGAGGTGGATAATCTCATCAAAGAGAAAGGTAGGATGTGCAGATATATGATATTTAACTTGTAATTTTCCAAGTTGGACCTTCTAATAAAACAAACCCAGCTAAATATGACGAATATGATCCTTGTTATGTCCATTTTTACAGAATGTCATATTGATTGTTGATCATTAAAGATGTGGTACAGGGATGTAGGGATGGGAAAGGTGCGATTCATCATGTTTGAATCTCTCTGTGATGATTTTATTTCTTTATTTTTGTTTTTTATAGGTGTGAATTCGTTCCAGGTCTACATGGCCTATAAGGACTACTACCAGATAAGCAACAGTGAGGTACACTTGCTTAAAAAATAACACTTTTAAGCTACATTTGTATCAGAAAGGGAACAAACCTTTTTTTATGGAAAGAAAATTAATCAGGAAAAGCTTCACTTTTGTCTTTCTACACTTGCTGTTTTAGAAAGGGAGTCATGTCCACAAAGCTGGATGTTATACTTGAACGAGTTCAACTTTTGAATCTTTAACTCAGTTTTGCTATTCCAACACTGGTTAAGGCTCTGTATTATCTTTGCACCAATCAGTAAAGTCGTGGTTATTCCCCATCTGTCACATCATTAATCCCAATTTGCTGATAAACTGGATAACCAAGAGGTTGGAAAATATAGCAATGACTTAACATTTTAAGCCTGACATCATGTCTAAACCTTTAACTTAAATTTTTTTAAAAAAGTATTCAACATTTCTCTTCTTGGAAATGTTCTCCTTGTTCTAATGAAAACTGTTGTGTATGACACACCGTGAGTTTATCCTTGTAAAGAAGTGCAAGTCCAGACGGTATGAGGCAGGGCTCTTTGTGCTTCTCATGCAGCTGTAGCTAATTCAGTTTTTAGAGGATCACATGAGGTAACTGAAATAGTCCATGTTGAAAAACTGATGTCATGCACCTCTCTAAGGAACAACTGCAGCTCATCCCACGAGTTTCAACATTTCTAGAGACCACACACGATAATTGCAGTGTGTCTCGGTAGACATCGTTTAATTGTGGGCTTCTTTTAAGTTTTGGCATGTAAGTGACCCCTGAGTTAAAAAGTAGTGTCTGTCTCTGGATTTTAAACAGCCTGGCTGGATTTTAAAAGTGAAAACAGCAGCACTATAATTTTTCTGTCTCTTTCTCATGCAGCTCTATGAGGTTTTTACCTTCCTGGCAGAGAGGGGAGGCATTGCTCAGGTCCATGCTGAAAATGGCGAAATCATTGCAGAGGTAACGACACAAAGTCCCCATTTTATTTATTACATTCGCTTTAATTACTGCTCCCATTTTAAACTCTGTGATCTGTTTTTAGTAAATGTGATTTATTTAACTTTTGTTGGCTTTATTTTGACTTTCTAGTCAAGCCTTATCACAGTGCATCTCCACTACCTGCAGACTAAACAGTCTGTCACAGATGAGAGGGAGATGGTGTAGGGCAGAAATGTGTGGGTGTAGTTTATACAGGGATGTACCATTTGTGGACTAATGAAAGTGAATCAGCCATAATACTTAGAGGACTTAGACAGCTGTTATTAGTCAGAACTTCAGACCTGCCTGGATTCTATCTCTGCGTACATGTTGGATCTGATTCATCGTAAATCCGGGCTCCCTTATCCAGTCCGAAACTAGGACTTTGAAAAAGTCTAATTTCCATCAGCTGCAAAACCCAACGCATTTCGTCTGACAGATTATGTCATGTCTTTACTTTAGACCCCTTGAGATAGACACATCTTGTTTACAGTTGCATGTGATGTTGATAGTGCAGTTCTACACAAACACTGAAACCATCACGAAGTAGATTGAAGCTACGGTTCCTCCTACACTCTGTAAGCTAAACCTAAAAGTTGCATTTCCCTCTATAAATACAAATTTGAAAATCCAGCAAAAGATTTTCTGACAAAGCTTGCAACTCTTAAGGGAATTTGTGTATCTTGGCAATCATTTTGGATAGCATCATTCCACTTAGAATAAATGTAATCTATACTCTACTGTTTTCCCATCCTACATTCCCATAAAGTGGTTCTGTTTAAGAGTCTGGAAAATGGGAGACACATTCAGGCAAAGAGGCTAGCAACATAAGATATCTTAAGCTCTTCAAAACTAGAGGGGCACTCAGAGTGTATCCTCCAGGCAGGCCAATGCTCTATTGTTCATCTTTAAAGTAAATCCATACTTATATTTAATGGGTTCTTCATTTCCCATGTTCTACCTCTCCAGAAAGTTCACTAAAAGTCACAGTTGATTATGAGTAATCCCATTATCAAATAACAGACTGTAAAGATGACATAGTGGGGATTTTCCAGAGGTAAAACAATGACCCTCTGGACTAACTTATGAAGTATAAAACCCAATCCCCTTAAATATTTACTTATTAAGGACGGCAGCTGTTGCTTATCATATACAGAGTGGAACTATTTCGTCCAGCGTACAGCTTCTATTTAAGTTTGGATGCAATAAATGGTCCCAAGTGTGGCATTGCTGAGCAGAGTTGGATTTTTGCTTTTTTTTGCCAGCAACAGCTAAAACAGCTCCACTCCATGCATCAAAATCGCCTTGGATAAGTTTTTGTTGACAGAGGCTGCATGGATACCACATTTCCTGTGTTAGCCGCCTCTATGTGCATTTTTAAGTTTCTGATTATTTGATTTTGTTTGGCTTCATGCATGCATATCCTTATTGTCCATAAGATCAGACTTAAATCCTACCTTGTTAGCATCCATTGCTCATGGTTTGCTTATATTTACAGACCACAGCAGAGTAGACTAACCTTGCTTCCTGTTTACGATAAGCTCTCGTCTTAGCTTGCAAATGCTAAACCACCTCTGAGCCACAAATTCACACATGTAGACAAAAATGAGTTAAAAGGATAAACAAAGCACAACTTAACAAGCAGAACCTGTACAGACAATAGAGAGCCAGTTTGCAAGGCTTGCATGTAGATCTCTATGAAGATAACAACAGTATGCTAACTCCACTTAAATATAGCATAATAGCTAAGTTCTATATTTAGTCAGTTTCTGATATAAGCATGGGAATTCTTTACTGAATGCTACATATGTTCAGAAACCTTTAAAGTTTATACAAATACTGTATCACAGTATTACCTAACATCATTTTTCAGGCTATAAATTTAATGGTTATCTGTCCCAAACTCTGAAAAATACTTAAAAATTCTGTAATGAAACTTAAGGGCTCACAGAGAAGTACATCCTGTGTAATGACATTAAGCCATTTTTAGACAAAAGATGGGTGGCATTAATGGCTTCATTACTCTTTTAAAATAATTTTTGAGTTGTTCAGACATCAATTTCATGTAAATCATCACAACTTTGTGCAGATAGTAACAGAGAAAGTGATGCCACGTTTGCTAGCCTTAAAATATTGAACAGTATATAAAATGAGGCATAAAATAAAAAGCCTGGTAAGTATGTGTGTAAAGTTTACCAGCCATGGTTGTTAGCAGATGAAATATTGATTTTCTTCAGGTTGCAATTAGACACTCCCATAAGCTTCTTGCTTTTTCTTATATGCACTTCCAATAATGAAAATAATTGTTGACAGCTCTTGAGAACAGACTTACTGTCTCATTGCTGTCTGATGTGTCAGACAGGAGAAGCTGGAAATATAGTTGAGAATATTTAGCAATGTCTTTTTACAATTTATTTGGCCCCTGATTCAATCAAAAATGCTTCAGGCGCTGCACCTAATAGTACTTGGAAACACCCATAGTGTTGGGAAGTTTGAACAGGAAACTTCTGTAAAGCAGGTCATACTGTGCTTTAACTGTGGATGTTTATCTGTTAATGTAACTGCAGTAGTTCATGTTTGTGCCATGTCAAAAGGGTTACATGAATGTTCCTAGCTTGACCTTGCAAGATAGGTGCTGGTTCAGGCATGAGGACATCTTCAGCTGCTGCCAGATTAATGGAAAAGAATGCATGTCTGAAACGGTAAATCTGTCTTTATGCAGGGCTCATTTGTGCATTTACTGCACAACACAATGTCTCCATGTGTGCAAAGAGCCTCGACAGCCTGAGGATTCCCACAGATGCCTGTGGGTGGCCTAAGATGATAAAACTTCTGCTCATATATATTACACAGAGAGAAACAGATCATTATGCTGAAGCGTGACCAGCACTTTGATCTTCTCCAGTGTTTAAGCCACTGATTTCCAAATAAGAGTCCTGTACATAAATATTAACTGAACAGTTAAGAGTGTTTTTTTTTTTGTTTGTTCAACAGGAGCAAGCTCGGATGCTGCAGATGGGTATTACTGGACCAGAGGGACATGTGCTGAGCAGGCCAGAGGAGGTAAAACACTACATTGTGTCAGTTTAAGTAAAATATAATAAACACGAACCCTTTTGGCTAACATTCTTGAGAAAATGAAATTTTAATCTAGAAAGACCATCATGAAAAACATAAGAGGGTAAAAACAGCCTGTAGCTGCGCAAATATGGTCATAGCCTCACGTTGTGCACCAGAAGTTTGGTTTGGACTGTTCCTCACACACACACATCTTGGTCTTGTTACACACATGTGGTTTCAGAGACATTAAAGGTGCTGTGTTAAAATTCCCTGGTTCCCTCCCAATTGTTGGTGCTCATCTTTTTTTAACAAACAGAGAAATCAAAGCCATGCATTCAGTCCAGCATTTCTGCCACCAGCCTGACTGAGATTTTCCATTCTGTGGTGCAGTGGGGTGATGTTGTCCCACCAGTGCCATAATGTCATGCATTTTGTGGCGTTTTAATAATCATGAGCTTGCAAGAACTTAATTTAAAAGAGCAAAGCCAAAGCTGTATTATTATATTTATTTATTTTTATCAGTGCCTGTTGTCCTGTTTGATTTAATGAATGTTTTTTTTTACTCAGACTGAGCTTGCTGACTACAGAACTGTAATCAGCTGAAGTGTTTACATCACATTTCAACAAACGCAACCCATGCAGCATCCTTTTTAAATATCTCACAGCACCTTTTTACAATTTTGTCCTGAAAACCATTTATAGTACTTTCAAAAGGAACCCACAAACATGGTACTGAATATAAATGGATTGTTCATAAATTTAATAATCTCAGTAAAATGCAATGTGCCTCGCTCCACATTGAGAACATGTGTCTAAAACCTGCCCAGCCTGTTTGTTTTCAAAATGTTTGAATTAGCAAAATGTGGAAATATGTGGTACTCATCTGACTTCACTTTGTTTATTTTTAATATTTGCTTGCTGATTACATACAATTTACTTTTAACCGAAATAATTTATTGCAACTAAAATGAATCGTCAATGTTTATATAGTAAATAATGTTGAAAGTATTTGTTTTCTACTGTCATTAAAAAAAAAAAACAATTCAAATTATACAACTAGTATTTGCTGTGGTTGGGACATTTAAGGTATATTAGAAAAAAATGCTAATGTAAAAAACACACACTATGCCATCCCCTCTCTAGCTGGAGGCTGAGGCGGTGTTTCGTGCCATCACCATCGCCAGCCAAACCAACTGTCCTCTCTATGTGACCCGGGTCATGAGCAAGAGTGCAGCTGACATCATCTCACAGGCCCGCAAAAAAGGTAACGAGAAACATTTAGACGTAAACTACAGGTATAAATCAAATAATGAGAAAAAGTAAGTTGAGTTTTTCCTGTGTGCACAACTAAAGACAAAGATAATAGTGCAGAATTACCGCAGCTAGAAAGCTGCATCTTTAAAAAAAAATCTGAATAACCTTGCATAAAGATGGCTTCAAGATGCATATCTTATTTGTTTGCAGAAAAGTTAAGCAAACAGAATAAGGGTCTCTCGACTGGAACCATTTAATTGACCATTTTTGGAAGCAAAATAAATGAATGTGTGCCCTGAACGTGGGTTCAAGTGGCGCTCCTAAATTTAGTGCTATTGTCCTGGTGCACTGTTAAGTTCTGCTAGAGGAAAACTCTAATCTGCATCACATACATGCAATATGAAATCCATGCGCTAGTAACTAAAACTGTAACAATATCATGTTGATTTCTTCTCATATTGTTTATCACACATATATGTCGACTAGAAAGTTGGCTCTAATAGGAAATTCAAACTATTTATACAATTTGAAATGTATATCAGCATCACTGTTATTTTCGTATAAGATTACTTCACTAAGGCTACAGGCATAAACTGACCTCAGATCTGCTTGACGTAATGAAAAAAATGCTTTAATAACATCTGCAATTGTGTCATTCAAGTTTCTTCTGTGGCTTCATTGTCATTCTCATAAAGAACAGATGAGAACTCCCAGGGTGTGAAGGATTGTGAAATAAACATTTTTTTAAGAATGGAAGGAGAAAACAAGAGAGAGCAGAAAAGGGGAAAGTGTGTTTGGATGTTTAGAGTGCTGACCTCAGATGGCCTCCTTTATGTACAGCCATGAGAGGCTTTCAAACCTTTTAGTTATTTAGATTTAAACCAGGATGGACTTGAATCATATGAGAGCAAAGGACAATTTAAAAAGAATCAAGCAAACACAATAGCAGACATTAGTTTGTGACAGGAAACAAAACCAGTCAAAATCAATCATCATGCATGGAATAACAATTTCAACCACAATTAACCAAAAGGGAAATTTGTGGCAAAGTTCCTCCATTGCAAACACTCAAGAGAATTAGTAAAGCTTTTAGTGAGATTAAAACGGCTGACAAATTAATTAGGCTTAAGTGATGCAACTCATGATCTTCAAATGTCAAGAATCACCACACATTTGATATTTTAATGGAGATTTTTTTTTGTGATTCCTTTCTCAGGAAATGTGGTGTTTGGGGAGCCAATCACAGCCAGCCTTGGGACTGATGGGACACATTACTGGAGCAAGAACTGGGCCAAAGCAGCTTCTTTTGTTACATCACCTCCTCTTAGCCCTGATCCCACCACTCCAGACTATCTGAACACATTGCTGGCCAGGTACGTAGCATACTGCTGCCCTCTGGTTCGGGTGTTTGCCTGTATGTTATATCTTATTAAAGTGCACCCACATGCAAAACAGAGCTGCTGGTATTGGTTTGTAATAAGTACACCTTCTGTGCTTAGTAAATCTTTATATGTCCTTTTTTTCCCCACTGACTATTTTTGATTGAGCAAGTCGAAATCCCAAGTGAAAGTTAATTTCTTTTTTACTTGCCTATCACAGCTGTTACTCAGCTAGTGGTCTTCATCTGCTAAGAAACCTGCAGTGCCATATGGAAACAGGAAACATGTGTAATGGTTTTTGTTCTGGAAAAAACAAACTCTGGCACGCTGCTTACTTCAGCTTCTTTTGGTCCTTTTTCCTGCTAAAGTAAATAAACACATTTCCTTGTGTTTGCAGAGCTCTATTTGTGTAGACAGACTTTGCAGTGCTGGTATAATTCATTCTTCATGTGTCTTCTTCCTCTTCTCCCAGTGGAGACCTGAGCGTGACTGGCAGTGCTCACTGTACCTTTAGCGTGGCCCAGAAAGCCATTGGCAAGGACGACTTCACTCAGATCCCAGAAGGTGTCAATGGAGTGGAGGAAAGGATGACACTTATCTGGGATAAAGCTGTGGTGAGAAATAGTTGGGGTTGTTCTTTCTCTGTTTTTAAATTTTAGAAAATCAAAAATAACAAAATGAATTTAATAATGAGAGAGGCAGATGAAGATTTATGATTATTTCACTAGCTTTCTACTCTTTTAACCCTAAATAAAGCATCAGTTTCTAAGCAGAAGCTTTGCTTTTGTCTGTTGTGCTTGTTTTGCTCATGATCCTCTTTTTTCCACATCCAAAGTATGTGAAAGTATGTGGACAGTCTTTGTGGTCTCTAATTTTAAGGAACCATGTTCTCCCAGTATTTTATCTGGCTTTCACTTTTTCCCTACATCTCTGCCCCCAGGTATCTATTACACTTAGAATGCCTTATTGCAACTTTGAGCCTTTCTTCACCCTGTATTAGTCAATCTCCACATCTGTCTTTTCCTTCATGCAGCACACTACCGTAATTTTTTTCCATGTTTTCTTGTTATCACTGCATCAGTATTTGGCTATCAAGCAGCCTTTTTTGAGCCTTGTTGTAGAGTTATGGTTATAAAATATTGGTAGGCCTTTCTTTAGGGCTGCTTAGAGTCCAAACTCCAAACTTGGGCTGACTGCTGCAGGATGTTATTCTGAAATCTTGACAGTCAGCTTAACTGTTTTCCACTGCTTCAAATACTTTTCTAAGCTAATTGCCTCCTGACAACAATACCTTCATATTTTATCGTTGAGATGACTCCAAAGGTGATGAAATATTCCTTAAATATGCTCATAGTAAACCTAATTCCAGTTCCAAGTCATTTGTAACTGAACATTTCATCATTGGATTAGGAAAACACATGCCACAAGATGACAAAAATATACCCTCACATGTAAGGAAAAGGCATTATCTGTTGCTGTATTTCTGTTTAATGGCACCCTATGGATTTATGTTTCAGTAAAGGAGAGTTCTGTTACATGTTCTTGAGCTTTAACAACTTCCTTCCCTTTTTTAACTGCACATTACTCCATATTTTAGCACACAGTTTTCCATCAGGGGATTGTGTTTCCATCAGCAGGGTTGTGTGTTGGTCACCCACAAGTGGATGCCTGAAATATAAAATTCCACGTGGCTAATTAGCATAAGTAACACAAGCCACTTGGCAAATTAACATATTATTTACACAGTGAAGCAAAGATATTTTTCAACAGCTATTTTTAACCTATACACATGCTGGTTTAAACCTAAACAAATTGTGCTCTTTATATGAAAAAGGAAAAACAGACTCCTGTTAGCTTACAAAGTTTGGCTAGCTGAGATAAGGTACAAATGAGTCCTGCCTATAAGATAAAAGAAGTTCATCATATGCTATTGATTTTTCTATTTGGGGATTTGTTTTACATTTACAGCTTCTAAATAAAAACAAAACATCAACAACCAGATGACAAATTGAGGTAAGGAACCTATATGGTTGACCCAGAAGATTGGGTCTGTTTGGAGTAAAAAGTGGTTGCAGGTGGGACAACAGGAGGTGCATCAGACAGAGAGCAAGATTGTTATTAGAGGCAACTTAAAGCTCTTTGAGTCAGATGGACAAAAGATTTTCCATCTTGAAAATAAATAAGTAAAATGTAAAGTTTTCAGCTCGCAAATCATTTTTTGTTAGCATTTTAACCTTTATCACTTTGTTAGCGAGTTAGCATCTTAGCTTATTACATCATAGCAGTTCTTGTTTTCCTTCACAGTTTATATACCATGCCTAGTTGTGCTTCATCCTGATACCAAAAACATCCCTGTATTTAACATAAGTCTGTGAATGTAAAATGTTTGCAAAATCACAAAGGCTAAAGTTCACCCAAAAGATTTCAATGTTTCCAACAGAAGACACTCTGCTGTCCAGGCTCTCCTTTTTTATTAAGTTACATCACTTTAAAACATATTTGCATAACGACTGCCTAATTTTAGGCATAGCAAAACAAAGGCCAAGCAGCTGTCTTGCATACCACCATTTCTGTTTAGTCAGCCGAGCAACTGGAGCAGATTGGATCTTTCAGGGCTGTAGAAAGGAGTGAAAGCAGAACCAATCAAAAAGAAGAGAGACGTGACGTATTGTGTGAAGCTATCTTAGTAGCCCCCCCAAAAACTATGTAAAGGAAAATAAAAATAAAATGTTAATTTACTATTTTAATCTTTGCACTCTTTTCACCACTTCTCAACTTTTAGTCTAATACCTTGAAGTTGTATGAGATCTAAATATATCAGATATTGACTTGATTTCAGAACCTACAAAGCCTTGCTACACACATTAGTAAAGTAACAGCAGTCCATAGTGGGTTCGGTACTTTATGGTATTACAAGTAAATTTATCACCCATTTTTTCCCTGTTCTTGCTTGTTTTGCTCTCAGACCACAGGTAAGATGGATGAGAATATGTTTGTGGCCGTCACCAGCACCAATGCAGCCAAGATCCTTAACCTGTACCCTCGCAAGGGTCGGATTGCTGTGGGCTCGGATGCCGACCTGGTCATCTGGGACACAGACTCCATTCGCACAATCACTGCCAAGACACACAACTCGGTATGTGCAAAAGTCAAAACTTATGTCAAAAGTTAGCTTTTTCTTGTGATTGTTTTTCTTCTGCTCCTCATTTAACATCCTCATTTAAACTGGTGAAACTGACTTGTGTCCAAATTTCTTTGTCCTTCTAGTTATACTTTATTAACTGTGACGGGTAGTTTGTAAAACATCTTGTATTTCTCAAGTGTAAACAATATAAGAAAGAAATTAACATTTTTTTTTTTATAGTTGGAGGTATGATTCTTTTAAACAGTCAACTACAGCACTATGTGTGTACATCTGTGTGCAAGAGAAGGAAGGTGGGAGAGAGAAAGAGAGAGCGAGAGAGAGAGAGAGAGAGCACATTTTTGAATATCATCCAGAAAGCTCCCAGTTCCTCTGGACGGAAATGAAGTCTCAGTGGATGTTCACCGCTAATTCTACTCACTGCATTCGTCACATGACCAGCTTTCAACATTAAGTTGAGCCACACTAAATCCAAAACCCCTCTGTTATGACAACACAATGATTTAAAAAAGTATTAAAATACAGGGGTTTATCTTGGTTTGAAACAAAACATGCTTTCATGCAAACAGTTAATCAGGAGGGAGCATACTGTACATAGTGTAAAATCTAGAAGCATTTCCTTTCCCAAGATCATTTTCCCTCGTACAGATCATCCAGAATACACTCATGGTTGGGAAACTTGCATACGTTGTTCAATATTCAGTTACAATAAATACATTTTAAACTAACTCATGAACCCCAGTGACATGCACACTGTCAGAAAAACAAGTCACCCAGTATGTAGAAAACCTCTCACTCAACAATGCAGCCTGATTCAGAACTGCAGTGCAAACTCCCTTCATTACGTCCTCCTTCTTGGCAAAAGCCTGGTCTTGTACTCTTTTGGTCTATTTTACTTTGGCTAATTTCTCCAGATGTAATGGCCAGAGGTTGAAGGAGCCAACCATGAATCACAGCTGGAGGAGTACTCCGTTTTCATTGATGAATATTTGGAAACATCATGGACTTGACCACAGCTTAACAACAAAAGTCATAGAAAGGCTATAGCCTGTTAGTGCTACTTCAGTTTATATTACACTTGTTTAGTTATTTTACATATAAAATGACTGTTTATTAAAATTCAAATTGGAAATCTGACCACCTAGTTTTTGAAGCATATGGTCATTTTTTTAATTAAATGAGTTTAAAAAAAACATTAGCACAGTTTGGTTAATTAACCTCACTAAACTACACTTGATAACTTTCTAAAAACCAGTTTTTGTCCTCTAGTTTTCAGAGTTAAACAATAAAGAAGAAACTATATGAGAAACATGTAAAACTATTCCGTTCCAGATGTTTTTTGTCCTCACCCAGGACATTTGGCCTCATAAAGCCTCAACATGCACAACATCTTCACACTTTTCAAGCACACACACTCACACACCGCAAGTACACCTGGTACTTGTGAGAAATGGGGTTTGTGCCGCCACACAGACAAGAGAAGATTGCACACAGGCCGCTGAGCAGCAGAGGAAGTGTCCATACAGGAAATTAAGGCTTTCTTTCCTCCTTTAACAAAAATACACGTGTAGGGAGAAGCATTTGCTAACAAGCGACAATATTTTCCCTGTAATTGAAAAATGATGAAGTAAAACTTGTAGATTTATGTTTGGTTTGCCTAACGTTCTAATGGTAGAAGTAAAAGAGAATTGCTCTCTCCAAATGGAGAAACTGAGTGAAGCAAAGAGAACTGGACTAGTTACACACCTTCTCTAAATGTGGAGTACATCCACTGAGGATCTGTGGGTTCTTACATGATGAAGTCACCCCTTCATTTCCTGCTGGTTGTTTTTCCAGATAAAATAACAGAAACAAGTAGAGGACAAGAGCACAGCAGCTCCCTGAGCTAATTAATCTACCTTAATGGATACCCTGATGCCAGACCAAACATAACTGGCTGTTTGGTTGCTCAGTGTTATTGGGAATGCTCTCCCTTTTCTCTGCTGTCTCATAGTTTATCAGTAAACTTACATCTGGTCTGAATTGAAAGATGTTGTCAACATAAAAATTCACTGATGCATGAAAGGCTATTTAGATACGTAGACAAGAACAGGCAGCAACACAGGCTCAAACTGACACACACGCTCAGCTTAGATATGACATCATGTTTGGCACGCTGTGAGTTTTAGTTATGTCCTGTTCTGGCCTGAATTTGGACGGCAGCAGAAAACAGGGCCGTGTGCAGAGAAAATAAGCAACAAAGGAATAAGGGGAGGGAACCATCGGGAATCACAAACAAATCGAGGGAAGAAAGTTTGCACAAGAGATATTGAAGGAGGACGAAAAGTGCACCAAAATTAGCAAGAAAGCTGAGGAAGAGAAAGAAGGGTTAAAAATGAAGAAAAAAATAAAAGCAAATAACTTTAAAGAGCTACATGAAGGAAGTTAGAGGACAAGATATAGAGCCAAGGGAAGATGAGAAACAGTGTGAAGGGCTACGAAAGACGGGCCAGCTGGATGATGGCAGCTGTTTGTGCATGCCAAACAGACAAGTGTAAGAAATGAAGTGACAAATGAGAAAGAGTGAGAGTGAGGGATTATGAAAGGGCAGGCTTATGACTTCATAATATTTCAAAAGAATGATCTAAGCATATCTTAAACCCACATGACAAAGTAATCATAACTGAGCTCCACAGTATGTCATGAATTACTTGTACATGTATTTAATTAGCTGGTGCAGCAAACTCATTTCCTCCATAAATATCCGTTTATTTTAGGCTGCCGAGTACAACGTCTTCGAGGGCATGGAGCTCCGTGGAGCCCCCCTGGTGGTGATATGCCAGGGTAAGATCGTCCTGGAAGATGGGAATCTTCATGTCACCTCCGGAGTGGGCCGCTTCATTCCCTGCTCCCCCTTCCCTGACTTTGCCTATAAGCGTGTTAAAGCCAGGAAGCAGGTAAATACAAGTTCCTTCTGCTATCCAGCCTTTTATTTACAGTTTTACAGCATTTTGTAGCTACTCTGCAGTGAACTGAAGTGAATTGTTGAACATAGAGAAAGTCTAAATGAAACCACATATAAACAAACTTTTCTGCACCTAATGTTCATGCAAGTAGAAAATGCATTGCTAGAATATGTTGCAGTGACCTCATAACACCAAAGGTTTCGCATAAATAGAAGCAAATATGATGGGAGAAATAATATTTGGTGCATGGAATTCCACAAGGGATGTCTGCAATGTATTCAGATTACAGAGGGTAGAATGGAGGAGTTGAGACCTTAAAATTTAGTGAAATATGAGGGTTTGTATTGTAGTAGAGGTTAGGATTAAGGACAGAAGGATGAGACAGTTATGTGGGATGTGGGAGAGATACTTTAAGTCTGACATCACTTTCCACAGTTCAGCCACGAGGCAGGTTGTACAAGATAAGGTCCATACATTGCAGGTATTTGAAGCTTTGTTATTATATTTTTTTAATAAAATCAGTGAGTTTTGCTCTGGATAAATCTTTAAAACACATTTGTCCTTACACAGAAAGAATTTCTATCACTGTTAAAGTAAAAAAAAAAGTGTCCCAATTAACTATCATCTTGAATGACACAGAGTTCCAAAAGCCATTTTGGAATGTTGCTTGTATCACAGGAAAAGCCATTTAGGAAGCTGGGGGTGTTGAAAGTAACTTTCCTGGACAATGGCTTGCTTGTTGCTTAGCAGCCACATGTTGACTGCAAGACTCCAGGAAGTTGCTGGAGGAAGCTCCATATCTAGTGTGCATATTTTAGAGTATCTGTCTTCTGTTGTCACTTTTCTGTCTGATTAAGCAAATTGAAACTGGTGGAAGACTGGTGAACATTTTAGAAAAGAAGTAACAGTGTGAGGTGTTGATCATAATTTAAAAAAAATGCAACAAAGTATTAAAAAGAACAAACGAATGTTTTTAGTTAAATTAAATATTACTATGCACTTATTGTAATTCTTGAGGACCACAAAAGTCAAACCTCAGACAGCTACAGTATGTCCAAAGTTAAGTACTTATACCACCTCAGGAAGAAGAAATGAAAAAAAGGAAAATTTCCAGCTGCTAAAAGCTAAATTCAAAGCATGAGAAATGGTCCCTTTTAACCAGCACACAGATCCCCACTTTCTACTCTCTTGGCATCTATCTTCTGGCTCTAGAAATCTCATTTCCCCACAATTTCTTAATTTGCAGCTGGCTGCTGATGAGAAAATGGAGCTCTAGTAACAGTGTGCTGTTTATCTTGGTAGCAGTTACTGTTTTGCTTTCTTGGTTCACAGATGTCTCTTTTTAACTCTTGACAGAGCTTCCAAGATTCCACTGAGTCACGGCACTGACAGACGTACTGACGATGGCTTGTTCACTTGCTGTGCAGTTTTTGCTCAATTTAAAACTGCAGATAAAACTGTTATTTGTGCCTTTTCTGCTCTAACCTATAAAAGGGTTTGATAATGCATTTCTATTTGTTTGTGAGGGTTTTTTTGTGTGTGAACTTGGACATCTGGAAGTGTTTCTTTAAAGGAAATTATCCAAGCAATGTATTTTTGATTTAGACATTAGCAATCGCACTTTGCAGCTATGTAATATCTAGCATGTGTAGGCTTGATTATATTTAATCATCTCTTATAAAATACATTTTTCTATGCTCTTTTTTTTCTTTCCTCATCATCTCTAGCTGGCAGTCCTGAGGGCAGTGCCCAGGGGAATGTACGATGGCCCAGTGTCCGAATTCTCCATGTCCCGTGGTGGCACCCCTTCGGCATCGGCACGCACTTCTCCCACCAAACAGCCTGTCAGAAACCTGCATCAGTCTGGATTTAGTCTAGCAGGTAACCCTGCACTATGCGGTGAGCCCAGTTTCTTAATAGAACAACCATCCCTGTATTACCCATTGTTTGCTCCACCATTTAACACCCCTTTAGTCTCCTCTTCATGTTGTGAAGTCATGGGATTTTTTTTTTAGCATGTTTTGCTTTTTATAAAGGATATATTTTCAGCCATTCACCATAAGATGAACTGACTTGTCTCATCCTTTAAGTAATTTGTGATGTGCTCTGCATGGCATGCTTTGGTCTGCCAAAAATCACAGCTTATCATAAAATAATTATTTTCCATTTTTCCATTTTTTTAACTGCGTTTAAATAGTTTGACATCAAGTAAAATAACCTTCCTAAAATATAATCAAAGAGTACTGTACATTTACCATATACATCAGATAAAATTTAGGAAATTTAGGACTAATGAGTGGCTTACAAACAGGTAAAAACCTGAGCCTTTGACCCCTCCAGAATATAAGGACTGTGTTATGCTGTTTAGGATATTTTGCTGGCACAGTTTGACACCACTGGGGTCATTTAAGCTGTTCTGAATGATCACTGTTATCTTACAGTGTAACATTTCTATCCTGATAGTAGTGTTTTCTTGTAGGATGACCTCATTCCTTAATTGATGGTTTGATGAAGATGAAAAGGATCTGAATGATACATAATGCAATTGTCCCTGCATTCAGCAGATTAACTGAACACCTATTTGGGATTTTGGGCTGTTTGCTCTCCATCAAAACCAAATAAAAGAATCTCATCAGGTTCACTCAGCAAGTTTTGTTTATGCTCAACAATATAAATACAGAACCAGTTGAAAGTGTCCAAACTTGACTGATGCTGTTTATGGATAATGTACACTCACTGGTCAGGGAGTATATGTGGAAAATGTGTTTTTACTCTACTTAAAAAATTACTGCCATTGTTTGAGTTTCCTCACTTAGTGAAATGAGTCATTCTCTTTAATCATCTCTAAAAAATGTGTCTTAGACCTCCTTTAAATAATGACCTCCTATACAAAACCTTACAACTCCCAAACCAAATCCTTTTGATAGCTGTTTTTGGACACTTTGACCTTTAGGTACAACTTCTTTCATGTACTGAACTTCAGTAAAAACAGTAAAAGTTTTTCTGACAGTTGCTCTTATTGAAAGTCATGCTGGATGAGTTTTGGCTTAAGCCTTTCAACGTAGTGATTTCAGTCCAAGCATCTGGACACGGTCTGTTAGGAAGGCCTAACTAATGTGAGAGATCACAATAGTATTTTTGTTAGACATCTGTTCCATTCTGCAGGGCTGCAGAGTGACAGTCTGATTGTGCCCATATGTAAGATTAGGTTAGAGTTATATTTGTTACTTCAGTAAACAGTGATAATTAATATATGTGGTAAAATGGAGCTGATACTCAGTGTTTCCACTGTCGTACTGTCAGACACAGCAGTCACTGTTAATTCTGTCCTCTGTGATAACTAAATAAGTCCATATGAACCCTTAAATCAGACCAGACCACTGCTGTGTTCACTGTACTACCAGTCTTTGTTAATACAGGTAGTCATTTTCATTGGTGATAACTCAGTTTAAAGTGTGTAAAACAGGCTTTGGCCTTTGGCAATATTGAGCGACCTGTCTTTACAAGAGTAGCTGATGCAATACTTCACTGAAGGAAAAAAAAGTGACCTTTGCTGGAAAGAATTTCCAAATTTGAGTACATGTATTTTTGAGGGGAGTAAGGCTGCTTTTAATTTTTCCCAGGCTTTGTAATAGTTATGTGCTTGTACATTCTTGCATACACACATATGTTTGCATACTCTGAGAATGAGAGTCCTGTCTGTTTTAGTTTTCCAAGGTTACCTCCTGCAGAGTGGGTTTACTTGTCTGGAAGGAGATGGGAAGGGTTGTTTGAGTAAATGCAATGCATCATAGGCTGACATCATTCCACTTTGGGTTTATATGCTTAGTAATCATTTGTTTTAGCAGACGACCTGGCTTATCCTTTGGAAACACAATTCTTTATGTCAAACTTGAACATCTTTTGTTAACATTTCAGCAGCTCCCATACAGCAGTCTGCTATAATTTACACTTCATGTCAATTTAGTGACACTTGCCAGATGTCATAGATTAAGATGTCTTTAAAAACCTTCAGTGCTTGGAAATTAATTACATGAGTGTTCAGTGATAATTAGATGTGTGATTTGATGGTATGAGAGCTATTATCTGTTGGGCAAAATTACTGACATTAGTTTCAAGAGAGGGGTACAAAATCCTTATTTTATGGCCCTCTTTTATCACAATATAAATACCCTTTTGAATTAATTTTCCATTAATTAAAGCATGCTGTATTTCTACTGTAGCCTTTGCTACAGTAGAGAGAACTTGGTTTGAGTAAGAAAATTGTCCTAGTATATGAGGCACAGTGCAGAACTAGTGATCAAGTACTGCATCAGTGTCACTTCCTGTTTGTTTTGTTGTAACAGACATTTTTGAAAAGAGAAAATTGACCTTTTGTTAAACTGGCATGAGGATTTCTTCTGTCACATTTGTTGACTATAGAGGCAGAAACTTGTGCTTTTAAAAAATGTGTTTCATTAAAGTCAGATAGGGTGGAAAAACATGGCAGAAACTGGCATCATGAGGCAAACTGGCCTTCATCCAAGGAATAGAATTCCTCTCCATTGAGAAAAACTCAACCTAATTTTTTTTTCTGTTAATTTTCTGATCGCTTCCCATGGAACACTTTTTTTTTTTTTTTTTTTTTTAATCTTTCTCTCCTCCTCTCTACCCAGGTCCCCCCACCCCAGATGAAGTCCCCATCAGGCCTGCTGGCCGTCGTATTGTAGTGCCCCCCGGTGGCCGTTCCAACATCACGTCTCTCAGCTAAACAGCAGGAAGACAAGGAGACGCTCCCATAATAAAACAGTCAGAGTGCAAGATTGTGGGTGGGAGGGAAACGGGGAGGGATGGAGGAGATGCAGGGGACCATGATTAGTTCAAATTTTAAGAAGCAAAACACTGAATCCTCATGCCTTACCTGTCACAATGCTACTATGCTCGGATGAGAATTGTATCCTTTTTCCTTGGGAGAGTTGAAGTGGTCAGGAATCACCACTAAAGCACATTACACCGCATCTAAAACATCTTCTTCTTGGTACTTTGATCGTGTAGGAATACATGAGTAAATCTTTGCATCATCACATTAAACCAAGAAAGAAAGCAAACTATGTTCTCAAAGGAAAATGGATAACGATTTCTCTGAATGATGCTATTGTTCTTTATCCTGTTTGGCTTTCAATGTCACCCCCTTTTTTCAGTAGCCTGCTTTACTCCATAGTCAGCAAAACATAACACTAGCTCCTGCGTTAGCCAGGTATTATCATACAGTTCCATTGATTAGCTCTAGGTGGCATTGTATATATGGTAGATGTAATGTAGCTTTGTGAATGATGTTGTTGCAGCCTGTTTGGGTTTACTGGACCAAGCAAAATGTATTTATCAAATCCGAGAGTGGGAGGGCTGTTGGACATGGACCTGCATGGGCCACATTGACATGGGCGACGTGATCCGTGATCCTTTTCCGCCTCCACCTCTGAGGTGTTTGATGAGTACCATTTCCATGATATACTGTTCTGATTATTGATGTTTTAAAGAAAAAAAATAAAGAAGATAAGACACGTCTGCTTAAGACAAGTGGAGACAAAAGATTAGAAAGAGGAAGTATGAGAAGGATTTTACTATTCTTTATTCCCAAAAGGTTTATGTCAGTTTATATTTCCTGCACTTCATCATTGCCCCTTAAGAAAAACATTGCAAAAAAAACCATCCTTTGCATTTGCTTCTATTGTACTGGCTGCTCCTATAATCCTAAAAGCATCATGGCAGACAAAAAAATGAGAACCTGATCACAAAAAGAAAGAATTAACCATCCCTTGTTAGCGCAACTATAACTTGTAATGAAGAGCTTTATAGCTCGGGGTACCTAAGATTAGATGCAATGACATGTTTAAAAAATAACAAAAACCTGCTTTCAGATAAAAGCGCTTTAAGTGACCTCCAGCTTTACTTTCTCATTCCTAACCTACTGGGCTCTCATATGAGGACAAGAGGAAAACCATCATTCTCTTGTCACTGCAGCACAACCTTCTAATAAAACAATCAGTGTACCCAACATCAGCCGTGAAAATAAGCGTGCCTAATACTGATCATGTTGAGTCGGGGTGGGGGGGGGGGTGCATTAGAGCTTTTTATGTGTCTGCTGTTTCCTGATAAGGCAGAGGATTATAGTGCAGTAAAGGAAGCTGTTCTTGTTCTGTTGTTGCCCCCTTGTGGGGGAATGTTGGAAAGAGACCCTGTTTTTATTTGGCAGACTGAGTGGTGGTTTGATGTATTTATGTTGACAACCTTTATTACTGTTTTTATGTTTTTTTTTTACTGTTGTATCAAGACCCAGAGATGGCAGGTCAAACATAAGGTGTGGAAGTTTGAATTTGTTTCCTGAATAAACATGAGTTGCAACTGACGTGTCTTGTTTTATATCTGTTGCACCTCAAGACATACACCATGAAGTCTGGTGTAAACATAAAGAAAATAGCCTAAGAAATATATCTTTTTTAAAGCCAGCACAATTTTCTAATAACAATAACATAGTGTAAATGATCCAAGATGAATGGGGTTTCATCGCTTGTATTACATCTTAAATTTATATTTATAAAAATATGGTCATTATAGCTTACCCCAGGTACTAAGATAAATCAGGCTAGATAAGCTTTACAGTAATATATCCCAAAATAAGTAAAGATTCAGGCTGTTTTTATAAATCTAGCTTCCATTTTATTGAAAAACTGTAACTACAAATATCTTAAGCTGAACCTAAAGAAGGGACCTGGACTTGAAGTAAAAACATATAACTTCCTTTTAACTCATCATATTACTGTTGTTGTAGAGTTAGAACCCAAAATACCAGCAGAGTGTTACTGCCCAATGTGAACAAAAATCTTCCCTCAACCTCTATCATGCAAAAATATCATTAGCCTAATAGCACATCTGACTTAGTCATATTTTAAGGCTTTATAGGCAAGTATCAATAGTGAATCAGCAGTGTTAGACGAGTAGAGATATCACAATTTGGCCAAAATATGTCTTACACAATGAAAATATAAGGTAATGATGAACAAATCCTACCTTTGTTGGTATTGCTGATTTTCTATGGTTTTCATGGAGTTTGTCCTTAGTTACTACTTTCACAATTTTAGCATCATAAGATGGACATAAATAATGTTAAACCACAAATTTTTATCACATCATCTAACTGCAAATAACTCCACCTGCCATGATAGAAACTTAACAAAATCCTTGTGTTTGAAACTTTAGAAGCTAGGAGTTAAAAAAAAAAAAACAAGTAATTTTCAAATTCTGCACAACTTCATATAAATTTAATATCTTTTGTTGTCTAAATGGCAGTATGTTTCATTCATTTTTTTAGTCAACTCAAGCTTGATCATCCACATTCTGCACAGTCATGACTTGAAATTAAAAATCAGTTATTATAGTCTCACTCGTCCTGTCGTCAGTTATCCTTATCTGGCTGAGAGCTCCTTGTTGTCATGGAAATCTTGGCTATGCAACAGGAATGTGGGCTCTTTGTTGTCCACATTCTTTCTCCTTTAGACCCTGTGAAGGTCACTCAGTCACAAAACTGAGTATTCTGACACTAAATAAACAAAGAGACACGTTTCACATTTATATTACTATGCTTAAAAATGACACCATGAAGCCTTTGGATTTCAGATGATGCACTAATGATTTCCAGACAAAGAAAGCAAATGTCATCTTGCATAAGGTAAATGATAAAACCTTTTGCTGATTTACCAATCCTATCCTCCCTGGGTCCTTCCATCGGCATCACAGACAGAAGCTCAGGTCAGTGTGACATGCATTGCTACAAAAGAGGGACTTGCATAGGAAGCAAGCTGAGATCAGAAGCATGGTCTGCTTCTAAAACTAGGCCAGTGGACGTCCTGTACTTATATGTAATTATATAAATATCATAGTACCTAAACCAGTACAGTCCTAAACACACAGAGACTCCACTCTTTGTCAATGAAATTTCAAAGGTAAGTTTGATTCGTTCCCAGCAGTGTATTTTCTCTCCCTAATCCCTGGCATGCAACATTTAATAACCACCAGGTGACTGTGACACGGTTATGTACAATTAGCTCTTATGACAGAACAGCATTTAAGTAAACTAGATAAAATCTACTTCATCTGATTCTCTTTTCAATTCGTCTCGAAAAGTGTCATATAACTCTAACAATAGATGTTCAGTGTCTTGGCCAAGAACACTTCATTATGTGGACTGGAGGATGTGGGAATAAAACCACCAACCCTTTAAAGATTGGATACTCCCTCCTACACCTAAACCACAGTGACCCTGTCTCTCTCTCTCACTGAGTCTTATTTACCAGTCTTTTTAGTTTCGTTTGGGCTTGAGTCTTTTGCTTCATTTTGTCTTTAACCACTTCTGTAGTCATTTTTTGGTGTGTGTACAGCCTTATCTTTCCCTTTGTGCTTTCTTCCTGCCATTCTATCATAGGAATGTATGTCTTTATTTCAGCTAAATTAAAAGTTTAACGGATAGTGCAGGCGTTTGTCTGGGTTTCAAGAACAGTTTGCCAATGTAGCTAACTATTAGCATGTATCATTAGCTTATGTTGTTTTCTTGACAACAGTCAACAACAGTAGAAATAAAACATACACAATTATTATTATTATTATTATCATTATTTGTAATATTTTACACTGGTTAAATGCGATCCTATTTACTATTAATGATTCATAACGCCAAAAAAAAAAAAAAAAAAAAAAAAAGAGAAAACAAAAAACTCTCAGTTATATAATGTACTGCAAGGAAAGATGTTAACCCAAAACATCATTTTCTGCTGGTCCTCCACAGTTAAACCCCTGTTAGTAAAATTCCTACTAACATTAAAGTGATTTTCTACTACTTCCATTGCAAAGAATTTTATTAATCTAAAGTCTGTAAAAAGGAGGTGCAACTAAAGGGAAATTAAAAGAAAATTGCACACAGGGAGGCGGAATGCTCCAGTTCACAGAACTGTAGAAATCTTGCTTCCCAGGATGCTTGAATCTCACCGAGCTCTCTCTACTTGTGATGGATTAGACACACCCCAACCTCACTGCAAGTTCCACCAGTATAATGGAGGAAAGGCCCAAAATGGATTGTAAAATGGTGAGTAAACACTGCATAATACCACAGAGAGATAACAGTGACTCCATCTCTAACTGTATTTAATATTAGTTTTAGTCCATCCACTTCCTTCCTTTCTTTACTTAGGAATGTTGTAAATCTTTGAGTGTATAGATAACTGTAAATATATTTTAATACTTCTATGATATGCCAAGGTTTGCTGCATATCTTGTTATGTCCAACAGGATACAACAGCATTTATCAGCTGAAAATCCCTCTTACCATTCAGCCACTAATGTGGAAAAGTGCTGCCTCAGCTCAGTCTGCTGTGGAGGAGAGAAGGGACAATACCCTCTAGATGACCTAGAGAAGTAGTCTTCAATGTACAAACTGTAGATAAAGTATGGGTCATTTTTTTCCTGTCTGATTCTCAATGTGCTGTACTAAACATATATCTTAAATGCTCATCTTTTTGACTAAGCCACTGTTTTTTGGTACACAGTAATGGGTAATGTAATCTTCCTGTCAGTGACTTGTAGTAATACTAGTCATTTGACTCTAGAGGGCAGCATTACATTAAGGTAGGTGGAGAACAGTCAATGCACTTTCTAATTTGTTCAATTTCCCTCATAATTATAATAATTAAGTGGGATAATTCAGAAATAAAAACACTGAAAGAAAGCACAATTCACAGCCACATTGGTTCAGAAAAAGAAAATTATTATTTAAGGCACACCTTAATGGTTTCAGCTCCAACACATTTGATTACAGTAAACTCACAGTGACAAAGAAAAACAAAAGCTAAACAGGAGTCAGATTCACAGGTGTTTGACAATTCTGTTCCAAGACAGCATTATTCTTTGAGATAGATATTTATTTTTGAAAAAAAAAAGTATTACCTTGCCTAGATAATATTTTTTAACCTTGTAACATGCCCCACCAGAAGATTACCAATCATTAATTTGATGTAGTAAATGCACCCTAGTGCAATGTTTCCCAACCTATTTTCCTCAGGGACCCCCTTTGTAGACATTAATCACAAAGGCTCTTAATGTTCAAAGCCTCAGGACCCTCCGTGCTCTTTGGGGGACCCCCTTGGTTGGGAACCACTGCCATAGTGTGTACTTATGTTAGGTTGTATTGGAACAAAATATGTTCCCACAAATTATTTACACCAGGTATACCAACAATCAGCCCACTCCCTTTAACTATTCCCCAGACCTGCACAGGAAACCACCTTTGGATCTGCTAAATTACATCAGTGACAACAATAACAACACAAAGGTAAGTCAAAACATTGTACCAATTATTAATAGAAAAGTGCCAACACTAATTAATTTAGATAGTGAAGTATAGCTTAAATGTAATTACAAGAGATACTATGCTTAAGAGGAGTGATTCATATTGTGGGTCAGTAGAACAATGAGACATTTGTAGAAATCACAAATTTTACTAACTGTGGAAAAGAGCTCAGGTTTTTAATATGTACACGTACAGGATTTAGTTTTGTTGTCTACATCAGATAAGGCATCCCTCTGCAAGCTTCAGAGGTGTGTTGTTTTTTTTTCCAAATGTGGTTTTGAACAAGTTTTATCTCATAGGAAGATTAAGGGGTGTTGCTTTGCCTTGCAGTCAATTGTTTGGTGTGGAAATTTAGAAAACTGTGGAATACCATAGCATTGCTTTTGCAGACAATTGCAAATACTTGTCTCATCTAATGGCACAATACTAAATATAAGTAGTTGTATCCAACACAAAAGAGGAGGGACATTAACAAATTTGACTAAAACAAATTTTCAATAACTAAAAATGTAATCTTGTCAAGGAGTCTGCTTAATCCACATCTATAAAACCATCCCTAAAGGGCAAAGTATTCACTCACAGCTTTAAATTTTCTTTTTTTTTTTTTGTCTCTGTGCATAATTGCTACAATTAATGAAGAAGCATGTGCAAAGCGAGGTTTAGTGCAGGACATAAACATCTACCTTTTTTATTTAACATCCCATTTGGCCATTTACAGACTGAGGCAAAGGTTTGTCTAAAATATCAAGGAGTTTGTCAAAATTTGATCAAAACGTTCATGTACTTAGTTTGACTATTGATATGTTCTACATCTTGTAGCCTTTAATAAACAGCTGCATGTAAACTTTCAAAGTCAAGAATGGGAATCAGAACTGATTTTACACCCATTGGTTTTGTAGCTGCATTAAAAACTCCTAAACCTAAACCTTCCACAAATTAAGACAACTTCCAAGAGAACCTTTACCCAAATCTGATACTAAAATACCAAATGTTACATGCCTAACCATCATTGTTAGCTTAACTAGCAAAGCTAAGCATAGTGATCACTACAACCATGTATCTGATATGATAAAGTGAGCCATTCATGCTCAAGCTTATAGTTAAATTCAGCTCTATTAATTCAGTCTTAGATACATGTCTGGTTATTGTTTTTGTTTTGTTTTTTAAGAAAAAAACAGGCCTTGATTTATTTATCTAATGAAACAACTGTTTTATTATTTGGACAAACTACATTTTCATAAAATTTGGGAAATTTTATAAAATGCTATGCAAATTTGACTCTGTAATTTAATTGATTCAACTCTATACTGATAAGACAAGTCCAGAGAAAAATAAATTTCAGCCATATACTGTATGATGATACAGTATATGGCTTCCTCCTTGGATGATAAGGTTTGAGGTTCCATTTTTGGAAACGGCTGCAAACTGTGCTGAGTGAAAATACTTTTCTTTGGTACTCTTGAGCCAACATGGCTATATTTATCATGATGGCATGACAACTATAGCTGCATGGAGGCCCTCATGCAGTACCACCCAAGGACTTAAAGGTCTCCACATATAAACAGTTGACTTTGTCCTTGGCCTACAGAGATTTCCTTATACTCAGTCTTTTCATTGTACACTGTGGAAGTTAAAAGACCTAATTATTTACTGTATTTTTTTGCCTTATAAATATTTTTCAGATCTTCCTGAAGATTTGAACAAAGATTGACAGATGTTGATCCAAAATTCATCTAGTTTGGAAAAGACTAAACTTTTAGCATATGCTTCTTTTACACCCAATCTTGACACCCTCACATTGTACAATCAGCAGGTTAGTTTGTATAAATCTTCTAGAGTTGTGTTGCGTCTATATTATATAAACTCAGTTGTTTTTCTTTGCCTTAATTTAAACATTTTTTTAGTTTGCTGGAATCAAATTTTAAATTTGTTTATATTTTTCCAAATACAATGATGTTCCTCATTAAAAACACTGACAGTTGCTTCTTTGGACTTGTCTGTTTAAAAGGTTAAAAAAAAATCAACAAATTGGATTAAAGTTTTTATAGCATTTTAGAAAACCTTACAACTTTTCAAGAAATAATGTTTGTACTTCTGCCATGCACACTATATTATGTAGATGTTATCACCCTTTAGTTTCCATTGTCAGCTACTCTAGAGAACTCTCCTAAGTAACCATTTTTAAAAGCAGTTTCTATTCTCAAAAGTTGGTGTCACCACATTCAGATTTTAGACTCAGCTCTGCAGGTATGCCTTTTTCTTCTTTTTGGCAAAGATCTGGCTTTTTTTTTTTCAATTCAGCATGCTGCCCAGAGTAGAGGCTAGGCAGACAAAAAAGCACCAGAGTAATATAAAGGAGGATGACATGTGTAACACAGCTGAAAGTCAATCCTTTTGGTGACAGCAAAGCAAAAAACTTCTCTGACATGGCTACTGCTCCAGGGGTCCATTTCACAGCTCTGGATTTCTCAACAATGCAGCTTTTGTGAATAGATTGTGATGCACAAGTACATACAGTGCTGCTTTTGTGTTTGTACACACTACTTAGGAGTGCAATAACATAGACAACCAGCTGTGAGTGCATGTGCTGATAGAACTGTAGATTTCTGGACGTAATTTGCTGAACTACAAGCTGTAGGCAGGTGCAAATAATGAGGTGAGGATCTGGATTCAAGAAGCTTATCCTGATAAATAGGCAGCTGGCTCAACGTTGTTGTTTTGTCCATCTTCTATGGCCTTATTCTTCTCACTCACGGTTAGCTCGGACGAGTCCACCACTGCTTTTCTTGACCTGTTGATTAGAGAACAAATCTTACTCATTTTGAACAGACTTTAGTAAATGAAGCATAAAAATACGGCTTAGTAGAAAACAGAATCAGTCTTTAGATGAATTCACCTCAAATTTCAAATAGCGTATTTTTGTAATGTTAATTGTTAATTGAATATTTTGACAGTTATTGTTAAGTGTAAACCAACAGTATTGGTTTTGACTAATTGGTAAGCATTAGGTAAGTTCATTGGTAACTTTGGTAACATCTAATCTTTTTACACTGTTTTTGTTTTAATAATTCACACTTATTTATTTTCAACTGGGACTTTCTTGGATTTCAACACAACATAATTGCACTAGGAGCAGCAGGCTGTCATATTATTATGCTTGGGGAGTAGTTGGGGAGCACCTTCTTAGGTGCCCACAATGGTTAACTTTTGCCAGAACAGGGAGCTAAACATGGCCCAAGATCATTTAACAACTAGGCCACCACTCCCCCAGAGTTGTGTTTGTTTTCACATTTTTACATAATAATTGTACTGTCTTAATTAGCCATTTTACCTTTAGCTTACCTGACATAAGTAGCCATGTTTATCAAATGACACTGTGTATGAACTATTTTGCTAATTTAATTTAGCTTTTAGCATCATTACAGCATAATTTCATTATTTATTATGCCAAATCAATGATTCAGATACTACAAGGATCCTTCTTTAAGGTAGACTTTGGTAACCCAAATATTGATCTAAATTCCGATTAAAAATTATCTAGCCCAATTCACATCCAAATGGGATCTGGCCCACATTCCAGACCTGGACCAGACTTAGACCAGATCTAGGTTGGATGTGGTCCAAGGATAAACTTTGGAGAGTATGACACAATCATTCAGGGTTAGTACAGCTCTGGGCTGCTGTTGGAAGAACAGATCTGCACCAGTATTGGTTTGTTTTAAAAAAAGACATCCTGGATCTGTTATGTGGATTATGGCCAGAACTTGTGCGAGTTCTGGGCCAAATCATTTTTGCTGTCTGGGTATTTGTCATATTAAGTAAAACTGTCACTATGTCCTGACAATAATTTATGTAGCAGAGTCTGGAGAGGGACAGGAGAAAAAAGAAAATCAGATGCCAAGAATCTGACATGTCCCAGTGAAAAGGACCATGTACAGTCAGAAATCTCTAGCTGATGTCAGTCACTTCACTTCTCTTGTTGCCATGGATATAAGCCCCAAAAAGATTTGCATTGGGGGCATGAGTTGTCTTTTTTTTTTTTTAACTATTTCCTTCTATTTCATAATAGTTTGTAAAATTGAAATTGAATTAGTTAGTTGGTTTAATGGGTTTAAAATCTTAATCACCATTAATTAAACTTATATTTATAAATGTAAGTATTTATTTGGTATGTCATTAGAATACATGGATGTCCTACAGTAGACAGATTTCAGGGGGTATAGTCACCTTAATGAGCCTGTTTTGTTGCCATCAAATAACTTAAACAATTCTATTTCCTATCTTAACAAATGAACTTCTAAATATTTAATTAAGGAAAAATGCTGTTCTGTGACAGATGCTTTTAGTTTATTTGACAACACTGACACTTGGTGTTTTTGTAGCATTACAGTAATGCATTTATGTCATGTTGGAGAAGTTGTAGGTCAAGGAACTTCCTTACTTTTCTCTATTGAAGACAATGAAGTCTCTCTGGACATTATCCAGCCGCTGTTGTAACTGCCCATTCTGGAGGAAAAACAAAAAAGGACAAAGATAAGAAACTTAACAAATTACAAATTACCGCTTGCATTTGGAAGGAAAAAAAAAAGGAATGACCAAATCAGGACCTGTCATAATCATCGTTTTTCTGCATTTATGAACTAATTACATTGTTTTGATGTGACTGATAGTTCATTATTATATGTAGTTTCATTAAAAAAATGATAGTACATTGCAAATTAATGGGATAAATAGGTCACACGTACAAAATAACGCAGGATGTTCTGTACCCACTGCATTCATCATCACATCAGTTTATCCTCCTTTAATAAGATGCCAGTTGAGAGAACTGACCTAACTTTGGAGGACACTTATGCTCAGATGTCACCACCTGCTTTACATATTTGGCTGTCTTCATTACATGAGTACCTCAGGCTCTGTCACACTGGGCTGTCCTCACACTAGCGTAGTACTATGACAAGTAGTCAGAGGCTTTTTCACTCTAGCAAGGAGAGGGATTTTAGAGATTCATTATCATTATAAGATTGTACTTTGTCACAGAAAAGGAACTACAAGAGGTGCATGAACATTAGAACAAAAACTATTTCCTTTCCTTTTATAGCTCAGCTAATGAGAGTCAAATTCCAATATTAACCCTTAACAAATGTCAAAACTTCCTTCGCAGTCTTTTAGACTTTATAAAACCTACTAATCCTGTATTAAAACATCTACGGACATGCGGCCCTCATTCCCAAAAAGATCAAAAGTAATTCCAACATGAGCACATGGCTAATTCCTCTCCAAGAAGGAGGCTCAAACTGGCCCTCAAAACTACAAAATCATGCATGTGGATGGTGATAACAGCAAAGTGGAAAACATAAGGGAATTTAATCATTTTGCATACATGAGTGATAGAAAGTTAAGACATCTAAAGCTACTCTTTGCTTTGCCTCCATTTGGATTGCAGGTAAGCTGTGGACTTTTGGGACCCCATCATTGTAGTATCACACAAGAAAATGACAGATTGACAAACAGAAGTATCATAAAGATCCTGACACAGACTTTGAGAGCAGGGTGTACTTGTGATGTAGACTACTGAAAGGACAAAGAAACAGAGGACAAAAGCAGAACTGCAGAACATTTGTCAAATATGAGTTATAGATGTGATACATAAAAGACATGATGGATGGGATGAGGCGAATGATGCATGATCTCTCTGTAACTCTTTGAATGACAAAATCACGTTTTAAATATCAAGACAGACCAGAATCTAATAATAAAAGCACCCTATTTGTATAAATTTCCCCTAAATACTGCATCTATATACCATTTTAAACACTAGCATGGCCATCTTTACGCACAATATGATCTCATTCCAGACAGTTAACACTGGTGGTTTAACGATGCTATCGCAGCAGTAGTGTCCTCCTCTACCTTTAGGAATCTCTCTTTTATCTTTTCTGAAAGCACCTTCTTTCTTTTTTCATTTTTTTATTTATTTAAAGGACAACATGCAAATACATTAATTATTTGTAAAAAATAAAAAGATGGCTGCACCAGATTTAGCATTATGCTAACTTCCATCTGCAGCCCTTAATACTAACAAGCTTAACCTGGAATCACTTGCTCTTTTCTTTTCTACTAGTACCCCATAATTTAAATTAATTTAAATTGATTTAAAACTTAATGTAGCCTGCAGACCAGGGTTTCTTACTGCACAGAAGCCTGAACGTTGTATGCAATAAAGCCTCTCTGCAGGTTCAGCTTGCCAGGCTTTAGATGCTAAAGATTTACAAGTTTTGCAAAGTTATCTTTTCCTGTTTCTTTACCTGAAAGGATATTAAAGTGGCTTGACAAGATCTTGACTTTAATCTTATCTTCTTTGTATCATATCTCTTTTAACTGGTTTCTTGTCAGACTGCATTATCCTCTGGGCATCTTTGTCCCTATTCAATCTAATAATTTGATAAAAACCTTGCACATCTTTGGCTACAGTGTAGAGTGCACCGCTATTGCTCCTCTCTAAATTTAGTTTGCATCCTGTTCTTTTCTCCAAGCTACAAAAAGTTAGACCCTTGTTCACTCAGACAGTTGAGATAAGCAAGCATCTAATTTAATCTGACTTGAATAAACTGATTAATAACTGGACATTTTTTTTATGATATTAAAATGTACTCGTGTGTGTAATACTGCTCTTGCTAATGCGTTGCTAGCTTTCAACTTACACCTGTTTTTTCTGTTTTCTTGTCTTTTAGACGATGTCCTCTTTTTGTGTGAAACAAAACATGTTTGCACCATGTGTTTACTTGCATCTTGACTACTGTTCCTTGATCACGGAAGTGGTTGAGTCTTACACAAAAATGGCCATGTTGATAAACGGATGTTTAGAGAAAGAACATCAGAAAGGAAACACCAAATGAAGAGCCTTGCAGTGACCATATAAGTGCTTTAAGTGTCAGCAATTCACTACTTGTTTTTCTTTGTCCTTTCTGCTCTGTCTTTATTGGATACCTTTAAACATACAGTTTAGAAGCTAATTATCTAAATGTTGGATTAAATTTTCCATTTAATGAGACAAACCAACAGGGAGTGTTCTGCTGGATGAGAGCCTAATGGGGACATCTCTTAAGTTCCATGTCTAAGTCTGACTTGTTGTTGCTACTACTAATAGGTAAAGTAGGTAAATAGGAGTTATTTATTTATTTCCCAATGCATACATGACACACCAATCATGTGCATGAATTTTAGAGAACAATTTGCTCAAAACAATGATTTTAAAAATGAAAATGGATCTGAGAAATGATCTTCTCACACTTGTCTGCATTTTCAGGGGATTGAGTGTGAAAATCTATTTACTGATTCTGGTGATGTTACTGCATTAAAAATGATCTGTGATTGGGCACTTTTATTCAGTGGTTCACACTGAACTGCATCCACAATCTACACGCAACCTTTTGTTTCTTCCAGCAGGCCATCACTGACCTGAGTTTAATTATAATTAAGAGATTTTTCATTACCTTTACTGAGCTTCTGTTTTCATAACAGAAAGCTAACTTTTATTATCAGAAAATGTATTATTTATTATTATTTAGCATTATTGCTTCTTCAGTACTCAAAGGCCAACACATGCTCCATTTTTATTTTTTATCTTCTGAGGATAATTGGAGTCACCCTCTTAAAAATATAAGCTGGCAGCTATTTAGATCATTAATGTAACCTTATGTTCATTAGTTAACATTTATAATTACATTTTTTTCTTGCTGCATTGCCAGTGAGGATTTTGGTGCAGTGAATATGAACCAAAACGGAAGTTTCATTGTATAGCCCCTTTAATAATAATCCCATATACTGTATGTAGTTTAACATGTTGCAACTAAAGAAAAACAAAAAAAACAAAAACTGAAACACTCTAAGAGGAACCTATCAGTAACCATTTAAAGCAACCTCATTGCAGTCACTTTGAAAATATGCAAACCACTCCACCCACAAACTTGGAAACACACTGACAATAACATGTAGAAACTACACATTCTCTAACAAATTTGAAGCACCAAGGCAAGAAAACTGACACTACTCCAAACAAGAGTTAACACTTTCCCAGGACAACTTCACAATACAATGCAAAATACAACGGGAAGAGAATCAGACCAAAGAGTGTTAAAGGAAAATGCATCAGACTATTAGTAGTTTACCTTGCAAAGCAGAAGAGTATTCTTATGTCAGTTTATCAAACAAAGCTGACTAAGGTGACTTTTGGATTTTTGGAAGTAACAAACGGAAGGTTGCTGATAAACATCATCTTATTCTGCAATGACAACACAACTAGAGATACACCAAATTATTTACCACTCTCCATTCCCTTGTTTATTCGAGGAGTCTCCCACATGGCTGTTCCATTAACCCAGCTATCTGGTGTGTACAGGTTACAGCGGTCCAATGAACAGACACACCAGTGTCCACTTCTTGAGAGTTACCTTTGGTCTCTTTATGATTGATGCCCTCCTTGCCTGGTCTGTGGCTGTTGGTGGACCGCTCTCTCTAGTTGTGATGCTATTTTCTTTCCATTTTGTGATGACGGATTCAACAGCGCTCTGTTTTCATAGTTTTTGATATTTATTAATAACTCAATGTTTAAAAAAAAAAAAATTTTTTTGTTTCAATCAACACCTCCAATTTGGATTATTTTATGTAAGTCCATTACATAAAAAAAAATCTACTTAAAGGTTTAAAAGTTTTAACAGGAGGGGAAAAAATAGAAAAATGCAAAGTAGCCACTATAGCAGTGTGTTTCTTTATGTGAGAAGCCAGCGAGCCAATTTATTTTGTTCTCAGCCCAAGTCCAATTTTCTGCTGTATATTATCAGTGATTTAATTGAGCTAATTCCATGCTACATTATGAGCAGAGCAGAATATGAGGAGGGAGAGGCAGAGAGATAAAAGAGCAGCTAGGAAAGTAGATGAGGAACAGGACACTAGGGGAAATGAGGGTGACATGAAGACGATGTTCTAGGAGGAGTCTCAGGACAAAGTGGGGGAAGAAAGGTTGGAAAGGAGAAGAGAAAAATGAGAAAGGAGCAGGAATATGCACAAAGAATACAGATCAGCCGCAGGGTAAAGAGGAAAAAACAGAGTGGGATGAACATTGGGGCAACGCTTTTCATTCAGTATTGATCCGATATGCTTCAGCAATGCCACACAGACATTCCTCTCTCTCCTTCACACTTTCTTGCTTTGTCTCGCTTTTGAATGCATCCATCTCAAGTGGCCCCAAAGGCCCTTGGTAAATGGATATGTTAAAGCTTTGCACAAACACAAACTGATATTTATAGACAGTAAAGCAAGTATTCCCACTGACTGGCAGAAATAAAGATTGCCACACACTGCAAAATATGATGCTACAAAATGTTGTTTGGCCCCAACAGTTTGGTAAAATTCCCGGTCATACGCTAAAACAAATTTAAAGAAGCCATTTGAATTTTCATATCAACAAAATGAAGGTAGAAAGACTCAGAAGACTAAAGCTGTGAATATGTTAGCTCCTGCTCATCTGACCCAGGAACCTTGCTTCATTCATCTCAATAAACGCAAAAAACATTTCACTGAAAAGCTTTTATCATTATTGCTGTATTAGAAAAGTGATGCTCTCTGTGCCTGAAAGGGACACAGGAGGAAGAATGTTGTCTAGCTGTTCACTAATATACTCGCAAAGTCAAATCTCTACAAGCAGCTGTCAGCTTCTATAAAACATGGTGCACATTGGGCCAGCTCTGCCTTCTCATCGTCCAAAACGAGTCTGAACCCCACAGCTTGCTTCACTTCTAGCAGAACAGCGTTGATAACATACCCCAATGTGACAAAAGGTGGACAAGGACCTAAACATAACAACCTGGATAGTTGAGCTTTTGCAGTCTCAATGGGAATATCAGAAGATTCATATCTGGACAGAAGCCTAGAATTCAATATGTTTGCTCCTGTCAGGAAGGACTGCAAAGATATAAAATTTTTCCAAGTTATTCCTTCAAAATACCTTGCATAAAACATATTATATTGCTATCTTTCTCACAGGCAGCAGTTCATTCACGTTTTTCAGTGCTTATTTAGACTCAAAATGCAAGTAAACACACATAGCTTGAGGTCTTTTGAGTTACAGTTGGCCATAAAAACAATGACAACAGCACTAATCTGTTCCAACTGCTGAACCAGAGCAAAAACACAATCACTTTCACTGTTTATGAGTGTGTTATGTGGATTTCTGATCCATTTGTCATCTGACTGAGAAGATAAAACTAACCTTTCAGCGCTTTATTGTCTGTTTTTAAAAATCTGCAGAGGACTAGAAACACTAACACAGGCACTTCACTGACTTATTAGATTTTAGTAATTAAGTAGTAATTAGTATATAGCAATTAAGATTTTTAAGGTTGCCATTTACTCCAGACACATAAAAAAAAAAAAAAAAACTTCTCAACTGTACCTCCTTTAAATGGAAGAAGAATAATGATAATTGAGAGAAAGAGAGTCTTTCCTCTGATGATCACATGTGCTCCTAAGCTTGAGCTAAAATATGTCAAATATGCATTTCCAACTATCAGTTATTTACATTATTGCAAGATATTTAAATTGATCCATGTGTAGTTTTGGAGTAAACCCTTTCCAATCTTTCCTGTTTAAAGTGTAACTGGTTGAAAATCCTTACTTGAGGGGACCCATCCGAACCATGGTCTCTGGTCTTTCTGGCAAGCCTTTTCTTTTTCTTATGGAGTGGTTTGGACTCCAGGATCATTTCCTCCAGCTCAAATGTAGGGTCACAGTTTAGTCTTCGCTTCTTTAGAGACAAAAAATACACACACATTTAAGGAAGAGGCTGTTGTTTCTGAATGAATGATAACAATGAAACATTTATTTGACAAGTAAAAGTACAAAAGCTTGTACAAAAAATAGTGAATGAAAAGAAATGGGAAACAAAACATGGTCAGCAAGTTTCCTCTCTGTGTTTAAACATTAATTCAAATAATTGTAGATAAGCCTATAATTAGTCAGACACTGTCAGATCCCCATTTATCCTCTCATCTTTATTTGTCCTCCACTGCGTCAGTCCAGCCAGTGAACATACCTGCTGCTTAGTTAGTTAGTTATCATTAGTATTTATCTCCAAGCCATGGACATATGTTAATATATACAGGACGGCTTGGTTGTGCGTGAGCATAGAATGTTGCACAGTTCTAATTTTTTCTGAAGGTAATTGCCTGATCTGATTCAAATTTATTGTGAGCTTTCATTACAGGCTTTCCAGCCAAGCAACTGGATTTTTTGCCTGTTGATATAATCCCAAAGAGGGACTATCTTCACCTAAGGCAGTACAGGCAAACTTTTTCATGCTTTCTCTGTCTGTAACAAAGTTGTTCTGGTTCTGGTCTGTCAGTCTGAATGGTCGTATTTATACACTAGACTGCCAAAAGCATTGGGACATCTGGGACATCCCTTTCTTAATCTGTGGGCTTAATATGGAGTTGGCCCACCCGTTGCAGCCAAACTCTTTGCGAAGGCTTTTCAGAAGGTTTAGGAGTATGTTTATGGGGATATTTGACCATTCTTCCAGAAGCACATTTGCGAGGTTAGGCACTGATGTAAGACAAGAAAGCCTGGCTTGCTGTCTCCGCTCTAATTCATCGCAAAAAGTGCTCAAGTACCTTCCCACCAAACTCGCTCATCCAGTACTTTTGGACCAACCAACCTCACACTACAAATGCAGTGATGTGTACTGTGTGCTGTGTACAGAAAACACAGCATCTGGGTGTTTTAGGAGGGCAGCGGATTTGGCTTTTTTTCAAATACTGCATTAAATATGCTGCAATTCGGCCAAATCAGTATATACGGCCAGCATAGTGGACGGCTTTAAAATAAAGCTGGTGTTTACGCTCAGCAGGTGATCCAACTCGGCCCAGCAGGGGGTGGTGTTTATGATCTGACTGGAAAGGAAATGATAGAGGGCAGAGAAGATTTTGGTTTTGTGCTTAATGTAAGCAATCATATAGAAATAAGTATGGCGCTGCAGAGAGGAAAACTTTTTTCTAGTATGTGTATTATCTTTTGCATACAAATTGACTAACTGTTGCCCATATTTTGGTTGATGCATCCCCAGATGGCTTATTCATAAAGGAACTCACAATGTATTGTTTCGTTTTAAAGGAAATAAATGATAGATTAGAGAAATTGGATTTGACTGGCAGGAGAAAACCATTCACTCATCCTTTGATTTTAACAATTCATTGTGTAACACAGCTTCATTTATTTCTGATACTCACATTGGGAATAAAGCCTGGAGGAAGCTGTTTGCTAAGCACAGCATCCCAGTTGACGTCTGACATGTAGTCCAGATCCTGTAGCTCTGCTAGACAGGAAATCCGCTTCTGGACATCTATGCACAACAACTAAAGGAGAGAAAGGGATTAGAGTACAAATGGCTGTCCTAGAGGTGACATGCCTGAAAAGTTAAGCGCAGAGTCCCATGGAGACGTGAGCATGTGTTTGCCCTTAAGGATGCATCTGAGAATGAGGATACAGCAACGTGAGAGTTGGGTTTGTTGAAACTGGAGGAGGGACAGGAGAAGCTGCAGGGCGCTGGACATAAAGTGTAGCAAAAGAAGGACACAGAAGGAGAGGAAGAGAAAATGAAATGCAGATAAGATGATGAGGAGAATTCAGTGGGTTGTGAAGCATAAGAAAAGGACTAATATATTGGGCATGAAATTCTCCCCTGTCATTCTCACATACTTTTTTTTATGTATCCCTTTCTCTTTTCACTTACACATTCCCCTGGTCACTCTCTATACACACACTTATACACATGCAGCTGGAATGCCAATGAGCTCCAAGGAGTCTGAGCACAAAGCAATGCAACAGTTTGACTGCAGTGGATTGCTGCCAAGAAAAAAAAAAAAAACCTACAACACCAATGCATCTTTTAGCTTTGCATGTGGCTTCATTGAGACAGGAAGAGACTGTTGATATCTCAAAACTGACCACAGTGCTTCTGTGTCTTTACAATGTCCTGTTGACTTTGTAGCTCAGATTTACAGTGGCATGCAAACTGTTTGTCATCCCTGCTAAAGATTTCTAGGCATGAGTAGAAGATAAATTGAACTCTACTGGAGATAGTCAAATATGCAATATCCTTCTGGAGATACCCCATGGTGAAAACTGCAAATGCTGTATTTAAGCAGTGGTACAACAAAGGACTGAGGTCTTTTCAGGACCTATATAAAATAGAGTGCTTCTGCAGCTATGCAGGATTAACTTCTAAATGGTTGCCAAAAACTCATGTATTGTTGTTGTGCAGTATCTCTGTTTCCTATGTACTCCTCAACATCCTTAAAATAATCATGGGAGGAGTTCTTAGAATTAATCCCAAAACAAAAATCATTGCCACCCCAAATGTACAAAAACACCCATTCACTGATATATTTAAAGTAAACCTGACTGGGAGCAAGAATTGGGGATAAAATTTACAGAAGAGTGAAAAGGGGCAATTGAGAGAATTGTAAAAGTTCTAAATGTGCCCAACACATTTAAGCTACTTTATCTACAATATTCCCAGGAGTAGAAGACAGATGTGATGGATGTTTTCAGTCCCAGTGAAATTTGAGCCATATGGTTTTTCTTTTGCCCCAGATTATCCAACTTTTGGCAGACATAGTTTAGAATCATGGCTGAGATGCTGGGAATGACCATGGACCAGCTAATTTTGGGGTAGTGTGATTAATTTACTTTAAACAAATAGAAATTCTGGCCTTTACATCTTTAATTGTTTGCCAACACCTTTTGCTTCACTGGAAGCTAAATAAGACCCCGTCCATTTCTCAATTACTTCAAGACGTTGCCTACTTTTAAAAGTGGAAATAAAGTAGCTGATAGTTTTTTTTCAGTAAATGGCAACCTTTCTGAGCTTATTTTATTTCCCTTAAGGTCATCCTGCCAAGACAAGTTTTCTTCCTCTCTTTATATTTATTTATTTGTTTATTTATCGTTTGTTTTAAGGGAACAACCATGTTTCAGTTTTCGTTGTTTCTGTTTATAAAAAACAAAAAAAGGATCCACATATTATTACATTGTTGTGATATTTGCCATGTTTGTTCAATTAAAAGAATTTTTTAAAAGATGTAGGATTCCTCTCAACAGTTTAAACTAAATTAGGGTAAAATTATTAAAACATACAATTTACAACAGGACAAGAGGGAAGTACCATGATGCAAACGTTTTAATACCAGAGGGGATGCCAAACTATACAATGTCAAAGCTTTGAAGCAGCACTACTGAATTTTGGCAGATCTTCAAATTTTGTCTCCATCTCATGAAGGCTAATTTGGCATCTCTCTTGCACCCTGTTTCTTCTCTGAGCTCTTAACCAACGTTTATTGTCTTATCTCTTGCTATGTCACTTTCCTGCTTTCTTTTCCTCACTTCCTCTGGTAATGCCCTTTGGCCTTCCTTTGCTGAATCAGCCATGGTGCATGTTCAAAAAAGCCACTATGTTATATCTAGTTGCTAGCATGTAACATGCTTCTGTAAAGCGAAACATGGCTGTCATGTGATATCCTTGAGTGGGAAAGTTGTGAAATGTAGTTTGGGATGCTGCAGCTTCAAGAATGTAACTATTAAATGTCAGTGTGCCATCAAAATGAGTCTGATGCACAGAGTTCTGAGGTCACTAAGTTATGTAATGTTGCTTTAAAGCCCTTCAGCTTCTGCCTCTACTCAGCCGCAAGATATGTTTTGTGAATTTTCCACCAGTCTTCAACAATCCACTTGTCCTTCTGCAGATGATTGAGTATAATATTCTAACCATGCTGACTGAGCATGTGCCTGAATCAATCTGATTTCAGAGAAACCACATGTTCCAAAACTAACAAAAGCAGAACGTTTGTTTTTATAAGTCTCCAGAAAAATTGGGGATTCCCACCTCTACAACTCCATTGCATGGGAAGCTTCAGCACAGTTGACCCAACAGTGTTATTGGTAGCATAGTTAAGGAGTGTACAGGTAATAGATAAAGTATGTGCGAGAGCATGTGTGTTTTCAGAGTATCAACTGATGTGTGCAAGAAGAAGTGGAAACCATGCACCCATCGTATCAGGCCTCTGATTTGTCTCTTGTCCCAATTATTAGCAGCGTTGTTCTCCTTTAAGAAGATGTAATGACTGATGCTTTACAGGCAAGCATATCTTCAGTTTACAATACGTGTAAGAAATAGCAGTTTACAAGAACAGAGGAATTCAGTTTAGAGTCTGGATTCAAATAAATATCTAAACAACCAGAAAATGGAACATTTAGTCCTTTATAAAGTTTTTTTTTTTTTTTTAATAGTATAGGTGTTCAAACTTCATGCAAAGAATATTTGCAACTGTTTTGCAGCCTTAAAGTAAATTCCACCGGGAGAATAGCTTGCACTGAATACTCAAAAAAGCAGAGCCAGATGGCCCCAAAAACCTCTCAGAACTGGAAGTTCATTCATTCATATTTTTTATTTATTTATTTGGGCAGACATTGGAAAAATTACTCCAAACAAAAATTGAAAAACTAATAGAATAGAAAAAATAGACGTTACTATGTACTAATCCTGTTGATTGATTTGATTTAATCATTCATTGTTTTTACACCAGTCTTGCCAAAGATATAAGACAGGTGTAATCTATGACTTCATACAATTTGCAATGTTGTGTTGAACTTGCTTAACTTTGAGGAATGGACATTTTTTAATTAGGGGTTTCCACACATGTCAGTGCCACTTTATGTCAGTTTAACATTTATGCCATGATTCTCCAGAACACTGCGTACTTAATATTTCTGCTGTAATTACAATTCCACCTCCATGCAGCATACAAGCAGAGCTGCATAAATAAAAATGACCTCTGTAACTAGCAACAAAATACTGGTGTTGGGTATGCATAATTATCTATGACAAAAATTGCCATTGGGTCTCAGAATATCGTGAGAAAGTAAAGGGATCATGTATCGTTGAACCTCTGTTTGTACGTGTGCAGTATGTTAAGTATAGTGTATGAACAGCTCATTTACCTTTCTAAGAAGAGACTTCATTTCCAAAGACCAGGCTGCTGGGTAACTGGGGTGGACCTTGTGGAACGTTTGGAGGATCTCATTAGCTGGTGTATTGGATCTCATCACGTATGGCCTCTGAAATGATGATGGAGGGAGGACGAGAATATGGGAGGAGATGTGGCATTACAGACAACTTGCAGTCATCCCTATCTACTTGCTAGAGGAAGCTATTTTTGTTATAAAGTTTCTCATGGGTTGTTTCACTTTTGGCCTTCTTCATTCTCGCCTGATCTTCCTTTTCTCCTTGCTCTCACCTTCTGCAGACTCATTTTCTGTACTGATGGGGGACAAATAGCAGAGGAAACAAGCAATAAGGGAGTCTCGTTAAAAGATCAAACTCATTGTGTCAAAGCTTTGCGGTTGCTTTAGGATTAACCATTAATTAGCAGATTAGCATGGTTGTTGTGCTAAAACATGAATTCTTTGACTTAGGAACACCCATTTAGGTTTTTTTGAGTGCATTGTACAGATGCAAAATGATCCAAAGATGACTGGAGCTGGAAAATGGTAAGGTAAATCTCAGTCTTTCTATTCCTGCACAATCCAGAGTGCAGATTTTAATACCCTGAATCCGACTTTTGCTTCATGGATGACATTGAAATGTGATAGGCAGAGAGAAGTGTGGGGGAAGCCTGCAGCAAATGTGAAACTGAATTGCCAGGGAGAAGGAGATTGTGATAGAGGGCTAGAGAATTTTCAGAAAAGGAGAGTATTGAAGAGCCAAATAGGGTCAAACTCTGAGCCACTTAATGTAATCTCTTGGTGAGAATATGCAACTGACAACCTTCTCCTGAGTAAGAGAAGGTTACCAAATCCTTGAAAACCACAGGATACAGGATGCCTTGCAGGATGCTGAAGGCCAGAGGAGATTTGAGGTCAGACAGAGAAGAAAATGACAAACATTTTAGAAAAAGTCATGAAAGGGTTTGGGCTGAAATAAGCTGGATGGCGAACTCTAGATTTTTCTTTTGGTATGCAGTCTGAGGTCAGACAGAGGACAGAATGCATTTTAGGAGGCATTATGGAAACCGATGAAGCAAAACCTCTTCAGATCAATGTGAAATCTTCAGGACTCCTTCATGATAGCTCCAGAACTTTTTTTTTTTGTGTCAATTACTGTACTGACAGGACTTATTGTTGTGTGCTGTCATCATATTGAAAAATGTGAGGGAATTCAGCACCTGTGGTCCACAAATAAACAGACTGCTTTCAGCTCCCTGACCAGGCCTAATAGAGTCATATAATTGGTTCAAGACATTTTGTCCTCTGTTTATTTCCATGACATCAGAATTAAACTCCCACAGATGGGACCAGCATGAAATAAATAAATATCTTTAAAGATTCATTTCAATTATGTTGCTCTGTGAATAACTTCATCCTCCGTTCGCAATTCGTCTTAGCTCCGTGACTAAACACCTTCTGCAGTTACTTTAATTACCTAAATTACTTTGTTACAGTTTGACCCTCCCTTTGTCTTGTAGAGGCTGAAGACTTGTCACTTGCATGCACCAAATTTTCTGAAGATAGGATTTTTTTTTAGCCCTCCCCTGTAGATGGCATATGCATTATTGACTGCATTTAAGTGTGCAAGGTTACACTGAGGTGAGCAGTGATGGGGACAGGGTGACAGTACACTGAGTCTTTGTTACCTGCCCTCTTAGTAGTTCATAGGCCGTAATCCCCAGCGACCACCAGTCAACAGAGAAGGAATAGCCGGGATGGGACCCTTCAAAGCTTTGAAAAAGCTCAGGAGCTGTGAACATATTGTACAATGTATATAATACATGATATGTTTTGTTTTTAAATTAGAAAATGTGCATTCTTCTTGTTTCAACCATTGTTTTTCTGTAATTCAGGCAGCTTTTAACTGCTGTTAGCTAAATATGGTTTTTATTGAGACTGTTGCAGACAGATTTTTGTACATGATTAAAAAAAGAGTTTGAAACTATGCAGCAGAAACCTTAATTTATGGCTTTGACAGTTCAGCGGATCTCCAAAATAATCCTGTCATAACTTTTTAAAATTAGTTTTAAGATGTATTAGGACACTGCGGTTCATGTTAGTCAAGGAGAAATAGAAACATATCAGTTGTGTAGACAATGGAAGCTTAAAGGTAAAGAGAAATATCATTCTGAACCAGACTGATGTTTCTGTCTTTTATATAGAAAGTGACAACGGTGTTTGTTTGCCCATAAAACTAATACGTTACTCTTGTATTTATGTAACAGTGGCACTTAATGCATCAGAGTTGAACTCACAACTGGCCATTTGAATGAGGAAAAAAATACATTACATCAGATTTAGCAGATGTAAAAATGAACTATTGTGATTTAGTTTTGAGCAATAATGGCATCTAGTTGTTGTTGCACTGACAAAAATTGCAAAGTAGGGACATAAATTCAAGTCACTTACTAAGTGAATCCATAATAGACCTGATATTCCAGATCAAACTCCATCCTGAACAAATTTTACATCTAATATTATTACATCAACAAAATGCACCCAGGATAATCTTGAAAAAAACACACACACAAATTCAGACAAATAGACATGCTACTTTGTCATTTAAATCACTCTGAAATCCTGTTAGCTCCTATCTGATCCGATTGGAGCTGTATTTAGTCCTTTTTATGCTGGAGAAATATAACATTAACGGTTCTATCATCTTGTACGGAAACACCATTTAGTCATTCATGCAGTGGTCTTTTTTACATCAACATTCCTCACATCCTGACTCAGATGTGCACTCTAAAGTGATAGTACAATGCAGGGTTTTTTTTGTTTGTTTGTTTTTTTTTTTTTTTTTTTTTTGCACAAAACTGTAAAGGGAATCAGCTATGATATAAAAATACAAATGGTTGCTGAAAGCTGCTGAACTTTTTACTTGACATGTTTAAGCTTAATGAAAAGTCTGTGTTGTAATTAATGGAGGTTATAATTTTAAGGCCCATTTATGTTCCCTTACGTATGTAAATATGGATGTCCGTTTCAGTCGTTGTCATACATCGCTGTCCTCATACTTCCATGCATCCTTTACATCAGGGGTGTCAAACTCCGGTCCTCTAGGGCCAGTATCCTGCAGGTTTTCATTGTTTCTCTGATCTAACACATCTGACTGAAATTAATGGTTTATCATGAAGAAGTTGACAAGAAGCTGGTGGATCCATTCGATTTTATTCAGGTGTGTTGGAGCAAGGAAATAACTAAAACCTGCAACCTAGTGGTTGCTATATCAATTCCTCCACTAGAGGGCAGTGTTGATTTCAGAGTTCACACCTGTGATCCGACGTCAGTTTCAGACACCATGTGGCAGCGGTAATGCACCACTATAAAGTTTATTCCAACCGTCCAACAGGCCCTAAAGACTTGCATATAGTCTTTCTTCAAAAGTGCACGCAATTTCTGCAGTTGTTGTCCTTGTCTTCATTCTTCTTCTGTTTTTTTATCCTTCCCGTTCCTCTTCTTCTTCTCTGGTTTGTTTCTTTCGGTGGTCACATCTGCCCAGCACTGCCCCCCGCAATTTCCAGTGGTATTGCTCTATTTTCTGTCAGTCTGACTGCATATCCAACATCTGCGTCGAGCATAAATGGGCTTTTAGTCATGGAGGTTTTATAAACTGGCATTATGAATACAGCTATTATCTGTTCGGCAAAAAGTGAACTATCATTATCCACAAGGACACCGTCTCCATCCCTTTGTAGGTGAGACAAGAATTTGCAGCTCGACAATAAACTCTTCAGTCCTTAGACAATAAGGTTACAATTTTTTTAAACATGTTTTGTCACAAACATTCTTTTTAACCTCACAAGCATGCTGTGTTGTGTTGCTGCAGCTCATATGCCTATAAAGCAGTTTTTGCTCTTTCATGTGGCTCATCATTATTAATTTAATTGTGCAATTAGTTAGATTCCTCTAAAGAATTACTAAATGCCTAAATAACTCACTGCTCCTATGTATGCCTGTCAATTAGTGTGACAACAGCAGCTGGACTTGTGCCGTGTTTAAAGAGAAAGGTAAATGCTACTGGGTCTGAATCAGCGAAATTGTGCCAGTTTGCTCATTTAAACATAAATCTAACAACTTCTTCAGTACAGTGAGCATTTGAGAGGGACTAAATAATGACAAACAGATGTCGAGTGGAAACTATGACTTTCCACAGTTCTCTTATATTCATTCCTTGATCGCAACTTCTGGTTTCCAAAGAACAAGATCGTGAAAGCCAAATTCCCTATCTTAAAGTTTCAAAAAGTCAACAGTTGGTGAAGCAGATTTATGATATTTGTAACCATATTCAAAAGGAGTAAAACAGGCCTGCCTTATTCCACTGTCATTTTTAATAAAAAGAGTTAGATAACAGGTGTTGATTTGTCTTTCAAAGCATTTGTCCAATTGTTTTCTTACCCATGTATGGTTTGGTTCCAGCAATAGAAGTTGCTTTTAGGTCTTCCTTTACAATAGCTGCGATGTTGAAGTCTGTTAGATGAACGTGCCCTGTAGATAAGAGACATTATGTTACATAGTCTTAAAGCATAAAATGTTTTAAATACACATTTATACCACCTCACTTACACCAATCAGTCATATTTTCTGGTTATGCACATAATATGGAGATGGTCTGTTTTTTCCCCTTTTTTCTTTTTTGCAAAAACAGCTCTAACCCATAATGGCATTGAATCTACCTCTGAAGATATCCATCAGTATTCAGTCCTATAAGTCCTATAAGGTTGTTCTGTTCGTAAGAAAGGTAGGGCTTAGATGGACTGGAGTTTATTTGGTGTTAACACCTAAAACCTGCTCTTGTGCTCCTTAAACTATTCTTAAAGTATTTTTTGTTGAGCAGGCCATCTTCCTAAAAGAAGCCACAGCATTTGGCACAGAACTGTTTCCATGAAAGGCGTGTACAAGCATTTTTAGGTAAATGTTAAATGTCAAAGTAACAAGAATGGATGGACCTAAGGTATTTAAGCACAACATTTCCTATATCACTATCACCAATGGACTGCCATGTCTTTCCTCAGTAAGCCATGCACAATGATTCAATAGGATTCATCAAACATTTGACCTTATTTTATTCTGTGGTCCGATGCTGAAGCTAAAGTGCCCATTGCAGGCACCTTCAGTGCTACACATAGGCCAGCAATAACATGGAGAAATAAGGTTTGATTTCTGTACCAAAATGTGCTGAAAGTACAGAAATGATCCTTTATGTAAGCACTGTTGATGTTTTGTCAAACTTTTAAAGCCCTACTGCTGGACTTGGGCAGATTTTCCCACTGAGGTGCTCCCCTTAATTCAGCGTTTGTCTTGTATCTAGTAGTGCTTTTTACTAGCCAGTAAAAATCTGTCCAATGCTGACTCTTTTCATATTTCTTGCTCTGTCCCTTTTTTTGTTTTCCTTCCCTCGCTTCCTCCAATAATCTCCTCCTGGATATCTTTCTACAGTCATACATTTTGGGGTAACTGGTGATTTTAAACAGATTGTATAGGAGATGGCAGCTTTCAATATATTTCTTTTGCAAAACATAAAGATATATTTTCTGTCAATAGGGTGCAAAGGTACAATGCTTTTGCTTTTACTCTTCAGGGTTACAGCTGGAGCCACAAAGTAAATGTAGCTTTTTGAAACTATTTCTGCATCTTAATTTTCTTATTGTGGGACATTCTGACAGTAAATTGGGATGCACTGCTTATTCTTTCTATAAGATGTATGGCTTTCCTACTGGGTTGGTCAGCTGAGGTTACCATTTGCCCCCAAATGCATCATTTAAACATGGCTGTCCATGACTGTTGGCTTTGCAGCAGTTTTCCAACCTTAAATACTTTGGATTGGTCCTGGCAACTGCAGAGCATCCCAGAACACCACTGCTGCAGTTATGGAGGTTTATTTATTTAATTTCTTTTTAGTATGCTGTTTATATTTGTTAGATATACAAAATCCAATGGCTTTCTTTAATTTACGACAAGCAAATGGAAATTAACTAAATCTAAAATGGGTGGATGAATAATACATTGATTTAGGTGAAGGAACGTCAGTGGTTTCCAAAGTCAAACTGCTGACCTCTGTCCCTTCATGCTGCTCGATGGCCCAGAATCCATGCCTTCTAGCCACAATCTAATGAGCTGAATGTAGTCGATGTGTGTGCATACTGTATGTGTGTGTCGATGTCAAACTGAGGGAGAGAGCAAGTATGTTCTACACATTGTTTGCGTGAGTGTGTCCCTGGTAACTATGTGAACTATTTATAGAGTATAAACACATATACTCTACTACAATAAAAATACACAAAGAAATAATGATGTTGGGCCTTAAATAAATAAATATATATATATATATATATATATATATATATATAAATAAATATAATTGCAATGACAAATCACTCTTCCTTCTGTTTTTTTAATTAACTTCCATGTTATCCCCTGTTCTCCTTTCTTTCTTTCAAAGTACAGCAGAAGAAGAAATGCACTATTTAAAAGTATAACCACAAGCACAAGGTTAGAGACCTTATTAAGGTCTCCAACCTTAATAAACTTTTTAGGGGGGGCTAATTCATAGTCTTGGAAATGCCAGGTTATATTAATGCCTAAGGTTGAACGTTCATAAATCTTTTTCAAAACATCAGCAGCCACAGACTTCTTTACACAGCTCTCTTGAAAGCTGGAGAAAGTCATAAGCAGGAAACACATTTTTTTGTTTTTTCTTCAGTTTCTCATATACTTGACTTATAAGTGACTAACAAGAACAGTGAGGGTCAAGACAGGGGCTACAGGCTCAAGAGAACGGTCATCAGGAACCACCTTTAGGATTTCTACAAAGCAAAGATTAAGGATGTGCTTGGAGGACAAATGCATAGAATGTTATACACTGGGATACATTCTTCATGCTTTAGGTTTGAGCTGTCGTTAACTGCAAAGGAACTATTTCACTGTTAAAAAGAAGAATACACTAAATTCAAAATGAGTAAATTATGGACGTAAACAAGATATTGACTGGATAAGATGATAAAAAAAAGATGGTCTCGACAACACAATAATGATCCTTCACAACTCAAAGTTGTTGAGAAGAACATACTGATGGTTTTGCCATGGCTCTCATTAACCCCTGACCCACACATCATAAGAAAAAGATTGAATGGTTTGTTCTTTATCTAAATAAGACCCATAAAAGCCCTCTGGACTTTACAACCACTACAAGAGTTAGCAACTTGTGATTGTTACACATCAAAGTAGATTAATTCTCAAGTTGCAGTTTCTGTGCAATTTCTGTGCTTTAAAAGCATGTTCAAGACCAACTTAAGAAAACCTTTTTTGTGTGTGTGTGTGTGTGTGTGTTTGTCCTTTTTCCTAATTTCTGTATTGCATTCAGTTAATAGCACTAAGTTTTGCCTGATTTATGGACTAAAATACAGTCTTTTTACAATCCAACCATCACTCATGGAGGTAGTTCTGCTGGTTTCCTTGGCATGTAAACACAGAACGTTACATTGAGACTTTATCATTTCCTGTTTGGTTTTAGGCTATAACATCACTTGGTTGGAGCTTGAAAAAAAAGAGTTCCCACAAGCTGTTAATTTGCACAATATGAATAAAGCTCAAGTGTATTCTAAAAACTTTGGAAAAAACGACATGAAGGCTTCACTGTTCACATACTGGTCATACGCACTGTCACATCAACCCCTGAAGACCCATTTTAAGGTTCAGAAATGCAGGATACAGTGACTTTGGAAAAGAAAACATTATCACGGCGGTAGGTATCATGAAGATACAGAAAATGGATTGAACAAGCAAGTAGGTGCTATTGCGAGTTAAGTAAAAGTGAGTTCCTACTGTCCATGATTGAGTGTTTAAATGTGTGACCACTGAGCAATGGCTCAGCATTATTCCTGCAGGCTTAGTTATCTAACATGTTTTGCTGGGATTACCTCCACAGCTGTAGAGGTTTGATTCTTACGTTATGTCATTTGGGTGCTTATCTTTTCTGTGAGGCTGTGAGTTTTGTCCACTATATTCTTTATTATGGACTAAAATGTACATGCAGCACTCTTGGAGCTTCCATTGCCATCCCTTGGTTCTGCTGTCAAAGCGACATCATTTGTGCATAAATAAATAGTTTTTCACTTTATGAAGGGGCTCCCAGAGGAATAGGGGATCACAGGTCAGTCCCTACTTGCAAAATTCAAATGAGCAAAAGCAAACAGCTTGCTCCTGCCCTGATACCTCCTGCTGTGTGTTTTTTTAAGACTTCACCGAGGAGGCAAACCACAAGTCTGTGCAGAAAAACAGTGTGGGTTGAGTGCATGCAGAGGACAAACATGCATACTGAGTTTGCAAGGACACCACAGGTGAACATCTGTTGTCCTTTGGAATTCAGGCTCGTAGCTGACAAAGCTGGCTTTCAAATCGTTTTCCTTTCTCTTTACCTGTCCATTTAATATGGTTATCTCTCTTTTTGTCTGTTCTATTTGACAAAACCTTTCCAAACTGTTTGCTCATCACGTTCCTCATTCTCATCTCTCAATGTTTTCCTGATTCTGTCTAACTCTCAGCTGACTGTCTTTTTCTATTTCCAGTTTTTTAGTGACAGCAGGACTGTGATGCTTCATGCCCTCTGAGATCTCTGTACTTTTTCAACTGTGTGTCTCTGAGACGTTGTATGTGTGCAAATTATACAGAGTATTTACAATTCAGGCTGTTTCACATGATTACACAGACTGAACCCTTGGGTTCACATAAAGACCAGGCAAATCTGGCTTTTAGTTAGTTTATATTCCATAAAAAGTACTTATAATTTAGCTTAGGAATAAAACTGGAACACAAAACAATCATGATTCAATACTTCCATACAGTACAATGTACAACATCATCAAGACTATTGAATAAAATGGTATTTAGATTATTAGATTATTTGTTATATTGATGGATATATTGGAAAAAGACTTCTGGGGGTGCCAGGTTCAGGAATGTTGTAGTGAATCTTTTGGGGCAATTGTTGCTTAGGTGAAAAGGGCTTAGAAGTCTGACCCCAAGTCAAAATCAGGAATGTAACTCCATTCTCCAGGAAGACAAAGAGCTCCCCCACAGAGCCAATATCATCACAGAGTACCCCCAGAATATGGAAATGTAAAGGACAGAATAGCCTGCAATTTATCCAGACCCCAGTTGAAAACTTATCAGTCTGGATCCATGCTGCTCAGCACTTACAGTATATCCAAGTTCAGCTTGTAGGTGCTAGAATGACCAACACAATTACATTGGTTGACCATAAACAAGTCCTGGCTAAGAAATGGGATACTCCCCCACAGCAAAATGTGACCAGGCTGGTGACCAGCATGAGGACATGATGTCAAGTGGCCTGTATATCCATACACTACTGTGGTCCCTGACAGTGTAAAATGTAATGTACAAATTGAAAAATCCGACATGTGCTGGTTTTGTCCTTATTTCTGTACGGGAGTGAAATTCTCCAATGATACAAGCAACTCAACATGAGTACATACCAGTAGGGGAATATCACAGAGGATTTTGGCTCATATTTTGTAGAATTATTCACACTTTAAGCTGTTTTGTTATACTGCATGAGAGAAGTTTGTCTTATGTATTATGATGTGAAAAGGTAAGAAAGGTAATATCTGCCCTGCAGCAACTTTAATGGTCATTAGTTAAAAGCTTCAATTCATACAAAAACATTCAGAAACTATGATTTCTCACTAAAAAAATTAGCCCAGAAACATATTTTATTAAGTAATGAATTGAAATAAGTAGTGAGTACTCTTCTCTGACAACCAAAGGCAAGAGTGAGCAACTCATGGTCAAATCTGATTGGCTCAAAGCAAAAACTAAATGCGGACAGGTACCGAAGTGGGGGTGGGGGGTGTGTGTGTGTGGGGGGGGGGGTGATATAAAATTTTTTTTTAATGTACTTTCAATTATCTCAATTATCATGCAATACATATATAGATATGTATTCACAAAAACACAAAATAATGAATAAATACATTGGAAAATATGGTTTAAATTGTTATATGTTGTCACTTGTCTTCATATTTCCATATTTATTTATTTTTGCATATACAGTTATATTTAAAAGTGGATGTGTCCTGACTTGACTGGTTATGTGTATCCTCATTTTCTCCCTCCATCCTTACACTCCATATGTTCCTGAGCAGTTCGCAAACCGTGTTATCAGTGGTTTGGAGTCTGTTGTTGCATTTTGTTGCAATAATGGTCGTGTCTTTAAGATGTAATACTCAGTGTTGTGGTGTTCAACACTTTTGGTGACTCTCAGTAAACTTGCACAGTGTGCTGCATCGGAAGAGGTTTGTGTAGGATTTGTCTACGATGAGTCACAACATGAGATACTTTATATTCCTCTTCATTAACATATTGATGAAAGATTTTACAGTCTATATTAACGCTGCACTGATTTACAATTGTTCTCCGCCTCTCAAACAGTAAACAAACACACACACACTCACACACATTCTGCCTCATCTCCCAGTGTTTGTCTGTTTGTGTGAACCTGATGCTGGCAATAAAACCTGTGATGAAACTCAATCATTCAGAGCTGGATTTTCTCTATCAGCAGAGCAGAGACATGATGAATATCACCTTGTCCTCCACATTCCTCTCATATCAATCCATCTCATTTCATTCCATTCTTTGGATTCTGTCTAGATGTTACACAGCTTCAAACTATTCAGATTGACAGTTTGGAGGGAATTTCAGAATCCATTCGAGCATGCCTTCTCTGTGTTGTATTTTTCTAAAATAAATTATGGCAGATGTGCGTTTTTTATTTTCTTCTTGTGCTGCAAAACCTCTTGAGATGATGACTGCGAAGCCTGCCTCTAAGCACTGCATCTACTTTGATCTGTGCTTCCAGATGTTGGAGATTTAGGCAGATGTGGTTAAATGTAGGATTGTAGACATTAAAGTTAGGTAAGTTCATATTTTCTACTATATGTTAGCAAACTAAATACTTGTTCAAATTTTACAGTACCAGCTGTGTAGCTGAACCTTACCTCCTTGCTGATATATGGATGTATTGAAAACAGGGTCTTACCATGCTCGTCCAGCAGTATGTTGTCAGGTTTGATGTCTCTGAAAAGAGAAACAACAGCAGGATTAGTGACAATGTGTTAATGTGCTTATTTGTGAAATATATAATTACCTGTAGCTATTTATTTCTTCAATTTTTTTCTTTACAAGGCACACATTTTTAAAGAAACTTGCATATCAATACAATATGATATTCCTCTTTGAAGGTAAATATTGCTGTTAAAAACACAGTGGCACATGTGGTAAGTATTCAACAAATTACTTGAGATGATTTCTATTCATTTGGATTTTTAAAAATTTAATTGCAATTTTAGACTTTTATTTATAAAAATGTTTATTTGATCTATTCTTAATTGTAATTTTTTTGTTAGAATAAAAAAGTTGGTTTATTGATTGCATAAACAAATGGTCTGCTTTGTTTCTTCAGGACAGAGCCGAGGCAGGGGTATGTGATTGCTGACATTTGTTCTGCTTTGTTTTTTCTGTTAGCAAGGTTACACACAAACTACTGGAAAAAATGTCATGAAACTTGATAAAGAGTTAGAGCATTTACAAAGAAAGAGTTTGTTCATTGTTCTGAAACTTAATCAAAATGTAAAATGTATTTCTTATGCTATTACCATTATAAGCTACATAACATTAATTTTATTGTATTAAATTAGACAACTGTGTCAATTAACTTTATTGTTTTTTGATGTTAAAGCAACACCACATCTCTTTCAGTCCTTAAAAAAATATCTGCTTCTGACTCATTTTGATGGCACACTGATATTAATTATGCACAACCCCGGAGCCATCATTGCCCTGCAGTGTCCCGGGGCTGCAAGACCATACTTCACAACTTTGTTCCAGCCATGTGACAGCTGTCTTTTAACCGTACACATATTGGCCATTTTGCACGCAAACTATAAACTATAGCTGATTCAGCAAATAAACCCAAGAGAACATAAATGGAGAAAACCAGGAACAAGAGACAAATAACAAGAGACATCGGACTGAAGTATACTGGCTGGAGAGAAAGAAGAGATGGGATGCAAGACTGATGCCAATTTAGCCTTCATTAGGGGGTGCCAAAGTTTCAAAATCTGCCTAAGTTCAATCTTACTGTTTTAATGTCAATACAATTTTTAGTAAAATTTCAAAATGTGCAGTACAAGTCAAATGTTTGAACACACTTTCCAAATAAATCCACAAGTAAGTGTGTCCAAGCTTTTGGCTGGTACTGTATTATTCCCACAATTTAGTTGCTAAGAATAAACTAGGTTGCAGCAGCAACATGTAAAGATGTATTCTCCAACTAAAAAACAATGCTTTGGCAAAGAGGAAACCAAACCTTGATCATTTCGGAGAAATAAATGGGGTGAAGTGGTCTTGTTTCTTTATTACAAGTGAAAACAGATGTCAAAGTTATGAATGACTGAACCAAAAACATTTCCCTTTTCTCAAAACTGGCAAAAACCTCCAGAATAAAATAAAAAACCTGCATGTAAAATTGTAAATTGTTCAGATTTTACAGTTTCATCAAACTTATTTAACAAGAAATTAAAACTGTACATAGTTGACAGATCAGCGGATACAACAAACACTACCTGCAATGATTACGCAAAAACATTTCACCTACAAATAAACCTGTGTAGATGGTAGTGTATTTATTTTACTGCTGATGACATTCTGTTTCTGTAGATGGCAATTTACTGCCTGTCTGTCCATGAGGGGGGGTTAGTTTGCTCATATTAATTCTTCTTTCTCCAGGCAAATTATTTATCAGCAGGTCTTCAAAACAAACACAAAAAAACTCTGTTGCTTCAAACTGCATGATGCACTGGTTATTAAATTTCCAGGCAGTGAATACACAATCGGCTGAATCACTATGTCATGAATCTTTTCACTTCAGTGAATATAAAAAAATCGGACACATAATACGTTCGACCAAAGCTTCCTCATGTCAGTGTCTGGGGCCAGTGTGTACCAGGTGTGTGAGGAAAACAAATGAATATCTCATTCAATTTTGGGAAGAAGAAAGAACAGCAGGTTCAGCTGTTTAAGTAGCTGGGACACCTGAGAAGATGAGCAGGTGCTGACTGAGACCCATCTACAAAGTCACAGCGTCTGCTGCTTCCTCGTCTTTTGTCTTCCTCTGCTTTTCCAAACAGATCTCATCCTCAGTGCAATTTTTCATTCTTTAGTTTGACATTTATCTGAACAACTACCTCCAAAAGAGAAATGAGTGTTCAATCTCTAATTTGAAAACTCACCCACACAACAACAAATAGCAGATTATGGAGGGGAAATGAATTTTTAACAATTTCAGAGAATCACAAACTGTGGATTTCCATAGTGACACAAAGCCACCGGCAACAAGCGTCCCTGATGACAATCAGTGACTTCAAAGAACAGCCCATGGCCCCATTATGCCCCTCCTGGCCATGTTTTTAATCTAAAGCGCCATTATTCTCCTTGTTTTCTCTATTTCCACCGATCTTTATCTGCCCTTGACATAGACAGTTCTCGTTTTGTCAAACCATGACATTGTCTGTGACACTCGACTATACCCAGTATTACATGTGCTTACATAAGTTCTTTCATTTACGCTAAACACCCTTAACCAAGAAAAGCAATATAATCTGCAGCAAAATTTTCCGGAAATCAACGTCCTCAGCTAACTGTATTAGCTGATGCTCTTGTGTGGCTCCAGACTAAAACTGCTCAATGGTACAGTGTGTTCTCAAGTTCTCATTGCTACTTCCACTAAGGGACTCAACTTGAAAAATTATTTTCAGCTAGCGAGAAGATAATTATCCACCACTAACTGGTTGTAAATATCATAATGTTATTCTTAAATAGTTGCATTTTCAGGGACAATGCTATCACAGTGAGCTGTTCTACTATCAAAGAGAGCAAGCTTTAGTCAGACACAGTATTATGAAGAAAGCATTTTAACAAATGTATCTTCAGCGTTGGTGAGTGTTTTGTCTAATTAAGTCTGCTGCCCTATAGGAACACAGCACTGTTTAGCATATCAAAGGCAACAGAAACCTGTGTGCAAGTACAGTGTTTCTCTGACTTGCTCTTGCAGACTAGGACAACCTGTAGCATGGAGCGTGGCTGCTGGGTACTTTAGCAGATCGGCTGGCACTGGGCCCGATGGGGTTGCAAAAGGTCGACCATGTAACCTTTAATTAGCTGACATTTGCCTCAAGGGATGGCACGAAGGGACAGTGGAGGGGCAAGAGTTGCCACTAAAAAAATCAGACTGCAAGTGAAAACAAGGAAGCTTCTTTTATAGCTAAAGGCCACAGCGTCATTGTGAAGCCACAGGACGGGGAGGGGACACCTGGCTAAAGAGATAAAGCAGAGCAGCATGCCTCATTAAAAGCTGGTGCATGGTAAAAGTCAACCAGCTAACGTAAAGGTGACGGCAATTTTTTTTCTTTTAAAGTTAATATTCGTAGAAACTTAGCATGTTTTAGCTAAAGTGAGCCCCCTTTACATTTTCAAAAGCTAACATACTGATGGCTTTGTTACTGGCTAACACTCACAAAACTTTAATTGTGATATCAGGACAATGGAAAATAACTAGTTGGTACATTTGTCTTAGTTATGTATTGTTAAAGTAATTTCTGTCTGATATAGTCATATCCAAGAAGATTAGTTAATGAATTGAATTCGGAGGTGCTGAAAACACAGCCACTCTATGTTAATGGGTCAGCAATAGCAAATTTTCTTAAATCCACATTAAACTAGACGCTTCAGTCAACTGCCTGAACAGTAATATTGTAAATGTGGTTTAATAGAATTTAAGAAAAACAGAATAAATACCCTCAGACACAATTATAATATTTACATAAAAATTGTATATTTTATAAACCTTAGAGACCATTAAGTCTTTTCCAAAAGTCACAAGTAATTTTCATACAATTAGTTAAATATTCATAAATTGAACATGATATATATATATATACATATATATATATATATAGACTCAGTTTCATGAGAGCTGTTCTTTTTCAGAGTTCACCTTACTGAAGAATTCTATACATTTTAGAGGTACTGTCCTATATTTGTTTACCTTATATTACATTTTTCTTCTCTTGTCTAATCAGAATGACTCACTCTTCTTTGCGTCACTGTTGCGAGCCTGTTCACAGCAGGGCAGTATGACGAAGGAGCTGCTCTGTGAGGGAAACCTTTGCCATCTGCAAAAAGCTTACAACTGTGACTAAGATAAATTTGGGGTGACACATAAACAAGCACATCAGGGATGAGTTGAACTGCTTATTACTCAGATGAAATGTGACAAATACAATGGCTAAAACCTGAACTCTGTCTGACTGTGTAGGCACTTGGATTTGGCTAATTTTGTATTATCAGTTATTCTTGTCACTGCTGTAGTACATGAAGTTTTTTCTCATTTACAACCTCGTTTTAAACAGTTGGGGAAACAGAAACAGCTGGTGTCCTGTGTGAAATATAAATACAAACACACTGCAATGCTTTGCAAATATCCTAAAACAACTTTATGTTCATAATAGAACAAAGAAAGCATCAAATATTGAAAAGTGAGACATTTTACCATGTCATGAGAAATATGAGAATGTCTTGAATTTCATGGCAGCAGCGCCGGGCAAAAGAGTCTGGATATGTGCAACAAAATACAGGTTGAATGAGACAAAGCTGTAGAGATATGTTACAACTATTTGAGCTTTTTGGATACAGGTCTATAATATGATCAGGTTTAAAAGAACACCTAAAAGAGGCTGAGCCTCTGAATCTAAATAAAAAACACATGTTTTCAGACACTGGGAAGTTTGCATCTATAGTGCATAATGGCAAGAGAGTTTAAGAATCTGAAGACATTTCTGTCCAAAATGGCAAAAAAAAAAAAAAAAAGAAAAAGAAAATAATTAAAAACAGATAAGATTTGCAATTGGAAATCACTGCATTGGCAATTAATTTTTTTTCTGAATTCTTAGATACAGCTTGTGTATAAACAGCTGTGAAACCGGCAACTTTTACTCCTGGAAAAAACCATCAATGCAGAAACGCAGATTTTAGAGCAATACAAAATCTTTTATTAGGGAAAGCCTATTTCAGGAAGACAATACTAACAGCATATTACAACAGAATGGCTTAGTGGTAGAGGAGTCTGGGTGCTGAACTGACTTGCCTGCAGTCCAGACCTTTCACCATCTCATGAGACTTCATGAGACTCAATGGCCTGACTGAGGGAGAAGTGAGAGAGCTGTCCATTTAGTGAAAAAAGAGAAAAATCTATTGTTTGAATTTAGCAGGGCTAGCTTACTGAACTGATTAAATGTAGTGAATAGTATCTGGCCCAACTTAAAGAAAAAAAGGCAAAGAGTAAACTGAGCAAACTGGATAAAAGGAATGAAGTGAGCATGTAGGTAAAAATTTGGGACTTCTTTAAAGAAGAAAATATAATGAACTGCCAGTCTGACTGGGTGCAAGCTGATCCTCTTGGCTCTTCTCTCGGATGATTGGCCCTACAAGCTATTAGCAGGATCTAATGACCTCATTACAGCCTGCTATCAGAGGCAGAGAGGTAAGTGAACCCTCCACCTGGCCATATGATACTGAGCTGATACTGGAGAGGGCAAACACACCTGAGAACCAAGGCTTTCACATACACACAAGTCCTGCAACTACAAACCCACTCACTCATGAGGTCATTCAAAGCATAGAAAAAGCATAAATAAGGTAGTAAAAAATACAGAAAACACACAAAACAAGATCAGAGGCACACTTGTTAAAGAAAATAGTCTCTTAGATCATTAGATGGCACCTTGGAGATAAATGTTTCTTCTAGATTTAAAGTGAGTCAAAACCAAAAAAAAAAAAAAAGTTCTCATCTCTGTTGATAATGGTGAGAAATGATCAACTAAATGTGATAAGGTAAAAATATGTTTTGTGTCTACAAATCAGCTCACACACACACACATCCTCTTTAATTATCCAGTACCCTCTACCATTAGTTGGCATGTGTAACATCTCTGAGCTGCAACATCCATAAGTTACTTGTTGTTTCCAAAGTCCCCAGGAAATAAAACAATTCATTCTGAAATGATAGGTCAATAATCAAACTTTAATCCAACAAATAACTGATTAATCGTTTTATCTATTTGATGGAACTTTTGTACAAGAAAGTGAAGTTGTCGAGATGCAGTTTGTAGCACAGACTATAAACATTCTATGCTTTATTTATTTATTATTATTATTATTTTTACATTTTATTTACCAGACAAAATGCAAACCTAATTAACTTACTTGTTTTGCACAAAAAATATTAAAAATGGGGGGAAAAGGGATCAATAGCCGTTTCAGTGAAAATAATTACATTTGTTTTCTTAACATAAAGTATATTGTTATTAGTTTAATTGCAGGCTCTTTCATGGCTCTGCTACTTTAATTCCTCACTGCTCTGATATAAAAGTGGAGACATGTTGGAGATTGTGCCTCTCCCTTTCTGCCACAAAGGAGACTGAAAGAGCTGTGGAAGCCCCAAAAAGCCCAGAGCTCAGCTACATCACACTCAAAACCAGCAATACACACAAATGAGCAAGTAATGAACAGCTTTTGCATTGAAATATGCACAAGTTCCCAGACACACACTCACACAGTGTCAGAATCCCTCTAAGTGCCGACACCCACCAGCCACTGAAGAGCTAGTCAGTCAGCCGCTGCCTTTGAACGTGAATTGAAAGCTGAACTCGAACCACAGAGACTTAACAGCTTCGATCCAACAAACTGCTGCATCTCTAACTCGGCCTTTCTTCTGTCTGCCAGTGAAAGCAGCTCTAACGGGTGTGTGAACGGCACAGGTGTTCATGCCTGTAACTTCGTGTGCATGAGTAAATATTCTTTTGTAAATTGTGTGCATGTGGTATCAACTCTTGAACTGGGAGGGTGTGTGTGTGTGTGTGTGTGTGTGGGGGGGGGGGGGGGGGGGCCTCATTCTCTATTCATCGACAAATACCAAGCATTGCTGCTTAGTGACAGTGGGGTTTGACAAGTCGGCGCTCTAATACAAAGCTGGAGATGAAGGTGCCAAGCACACAAAAAAACAGCTAGTTGGCACTAAAAAGCCAAGGCCAAAACTCACATCACAATTATGAGCGATGAATCATTCACAGTCAGTAAACATAAAAAAAAAAAAAAAATGTCAGGTCTCTCCATCCTCTCTGACTGGCTGTTTGTCCTTCCTCTTTGTCTCATTGTCTACACATGTGTTTTGCTCTAATCTCTCTTCTTCTTTTTTCTCATATGGGCTGGCACGTGAGTCTGATAAACAAGCAGGCAATTAGTGATCTTTTTTGCAGCAGCCTCACCGATAAACAGTGCGTCTTGTTCAGAGCGCAGTCCTCCTCCCATCCTCTAATCTGGACTTGCGAGCTAGGCTGAGCCATGGGAGATTTTCGACAACGATAATGCTCAACTCACCATTTCGAGGTGGAAATTAGAGAGATGGCACCAGCTGGCACCTTAATCTGAATTTATTATAACAGAGAATATAATTGCTCCCACCCTCTCTGTCTCTCTACTCTCCCTCCTGATTCTTCTTTTGCCTTCTTCTGCTGAGAAATAAAACATTAACACACCCCATGAATAAAGAATATTTCACTTAAAGACATGACAAATTCTCCATATTTTTGAAAGGTGATGGAAAATATGAGTGATGGTTTTGTCTGCCCCCATTCAGCCAGGAGTATTGAATTTCGTCTCTTCTGTTTTTGGATAAACATTTGTGAGAAAACCTACTTTCTTTAACCAGATAGATGAATTAAGACCATATTCTTTGTCAAGAAATGCGATGAGGGAGCAAATAAATTATTTGAAGCATTGCTATACTTGGGCCACTTCCTTTGAGAAAAAGACTGCACAACCAAGACTAAAAAATGAGGATGTAGGCAAAGAGGCGAGGGAGAGCAAGTAGCTTTAATATGGTATTTAAAAGGAGCAGTGAAGAGATAGATTATTGGAGAAAAGTACTTAAATATCAAATCAGAATGTTGCAATTTTATTTTTATTTTAAAATGCTCAGCATGTTTTCTATGAGGGACGGGTCAGGCCAGTCTAGTGTCCGTACCCACCTCTCTGCAGCCATGCATTTAAAATTTGTGCAGAATGGTTTTGTATTGTCTTGCTGAAAAATTTATGGATGTCTCTGTAAAGGATGGCATATTGTGCTCTAAAGTTTTACTGTACTTAACTGCATTAATGTTGCCGTTACAGAGGTGTAAAAGAGCTTTGCCAAAGGAACTGACACAACTCCATGCCACCACAAAGACTGGCCTTTGGACTTGTTGTTGATAACATTCTGGAGAGTCCTTTTTAAAGTCAGTATGGGGAAATGGTGTTCATATCTTTCAAAGAACACTGATTGGTCACTATTAGCCTAACATTAGATTAATTTATCTGTGGTGACTGAAGGAGAGTTCAGAATGGCTTATAGCTGGTTTGGTTAAGTGCCAGCAATACATGATAGACTGAGCTTATCCTGCCTCCAGCCTGTCAGAAATGAGGAAGGAGTGTGGAATTATTAAATGTGGTCTCTATTTTGATCCATGCCAGGCTGTCACTGTTACTACTTCTACTTAAGAAGACTGAGGATAATGGTCCACGTCCATGACTGGTTGGATAGGATGATCATATAGTATTTTGGCCATTAAACGGATGTGTGACACAGCTGACCCATTAATAAAACTAACAAAAACCATTTCATGAGCACTAGCTCTATTACTGAAGGGAACTCTGACAAATATCTGTCTAAAAACACAACGTGATCAGTCTAGCCAATAGACAAGCTGAGTTTTTAAGTCTAAATACCATTGACCAAAGATGCTTGTGCCCATGCTTGGTCACATCCAGTTAAATATCAAGAAAAATCACAAGACAGAACTTGGCTTTTGCTTGACAATACCGAAAAAGTAGAAACATCCTCCTGAATGTTTGACTGAAGACACAACTACCTGTCAGGAATGATTTTAGTCAATGTAAAAGTTTAGGTAAAAAAAAAAAAGATTTCAAAATGTTTGGGCCGAACCCAGGTTACTTTGGGCACACATGGCTATGATACGTTACTGGCTAGTGTTGTGTGGGCCAGTAGTGGACCAGATGTCAGTTGTTGGCCTGGATGTGGATTACAGAAAGTATTTTGTGGGCCAGAGGTCCTAATATGGGAAGCCTGCCAGCACATACTGTAGATTATAGCAATTTCCTTGTGGGCCACATGTGGGGATCATGCAGCTGAGTTTTAGCAGCTGCACTAACTAATCTGCCAGTAGTTTGTATATTGGGAAAATTTACTAGCCAAATAATAATTTTGCTCAGTCATAAAGTTTGCTTCATGCATCACTTGACTACAAAAAACACCAACTATAAGCTTGTAAAAGCACCTTAAATATACAAATATGAGTAAAGACCATCAGCTATACAATCTAATTCTTGCATCAGCCTAAATTACATTATTCCTGCCTTAAAATAATCTGTTAAAACGGTGGAGTAGAAAGCACTGGACAGTAGTAAGCTGCTTTGTTTGGATTCACTAACATCACCAAAGGTATGGTGGGAAGTGAAGGTCACTTTAGTCTCAGCTGGTGCACACAAAAACACAGTTCTGTAGTTTCCAATTATTTACTGGCCACCTGGCTGCTGACCCTGTATAGTTTTTTAACAAGCTGAAAGTTGACCAGCATTTGGCCCCTGCAGGTGGGATCTTTTTTCTTTTTTACTCAGTCCAAACCATGCAAAGGAAAAGAGATAAAATAATGTTAGCAAAAGTGGTACACCACCTGCCAGCCTTGCAGCATATTCTTGATAATATAACAGTTGGATTTTAATAAAATTTGTTAATGCTTTGCTTCTGCGTGTGTATATTTTCATCACAATTTACAAAACATATAAAGCCTCCTTACACCTGTAAAAAGAGGTATTGCTGAGAGCCTGCTATCCATCGCTGTGAGTGTGATAAAAGCCAAACAATTAGTCCCTTAACAACTCTAATGGGCAGTGTGTTTCCCAAATGAACTGCAGCTGCATATTGACTTGTTAAAAGCATCTGCTGGCTGACAACATGCAAGACTTTCCATTACGAGGATTCCAGGAGGCACCGAAATTCACTCGAGGATTCATCCGGAGATAATTATTGTTGATGTCAACGACGCTGTGCTGAGGTAAACTTACCCACAGCCATCACAGCCAATGAAAATACACACACGCACACGTCAACCTCCCTTGTCACACACTTTCCATTTATCTTTTCCACTTGTTTGGAGAGACTCAGCATGTCTCTGAAGATGTCGTCTAATTGAGACTCGGCCTGTTGTTAATAATTCAAACTCCCCACAGAGGTTGGTGTTAAAACCTAACCAATCCTGAATTAGACTGAAGAAGATATATGGCAGCCGTTGGGTGGAGTAAGAACAGGATGTTAAAGACACAAATGTTTCTGAATCACAAAATCATATTCAGGAAAATATATTTTACATTTCCTGTAGATAGTGTAAACTTACAGAAACATGGATATCCAGCTTACACATTGGAAATTCAAACTGTTTATAGTTTTTACTTTCTGCTCTCATGGGTGCAGTGAAAAGCCGGCGGCCACAGCGAGGAGGACAAGATGTAATATCGCTGAACCCTCTGGGATTTCTCCGGTTATGAGCTACAGGAAGCACTCAACTGCTACCTGAGGCCATCGGCTACTTATTTTTTCATGTTGAAGTATGAAGAATAAGTCATAAATTAAAATGATGTTAAACTTTTTAACTGTTTACAGTATAATTTGCTGATGTAGCTGCACTTCTTTTCAAATACCTCACCGTTACTCAGAATAGATTCACCAATAAAACAGAATGAGTTAACTGTGAGTATAATGCTGAATGTTTTTTAGACAAAGCATTTATAGTGCAGCACTCCGAAACAGTTGCTTAACAAAAAAAAAAGGAGGTTATAACCCTACTTAATTTTCCATCTCAGCATTTTAGTATAGATTATGGTTTTGGAAAATGACAGAGATGTCTGGATTCTGCTAATCCAGTGTTAAAGGCAGTCACAGCAAGGATTTTATGACTAGACAATCCGATTTGAGGTATGTGAGAATACTGACTGTTTAAAAATAAATCTAAGGGGAACAAAACATTGCTATTCTAGCATCTACGCAAATATTTTACCTGACCAGCAAATTATTACAAATTATTAACCAAACTTGCCCAAGCAAACATCTGTCACAAGCTGCAGCAGTTTGAGCGTATCATTGTTGCCATAGCCGTTTATTATCACTTTGGGTTTGTACAGTACTGTCATGACCCATACTGATTTCTAAAAAAAAAGAAAACAAAAATATGGAAGACCAAGTTGTAATTACCTGAAATTTTGCTTGCTGTAATTTTGAGCTTAGGTATGACAAACAGCAATCACAAACTAAAATGGTTTTCAAAACTTTTTAGCATAATTAAACTGACCTTCATTTTGTATCGTGCTTTATGCTCAGAAGTTCTTGTATTGTTCTATTATGATAAACGGCATCATTTTCTGTCTGGTAAGCTGATTTGCACTCATTGCTATTCTGTCCATAATCACATGAGAATGTCTTTTTTATTTAAACACTGGCCTGCAGTACAAGAGCTCATGACTAGAGACAGGTACTGATAGGAAACACATAAGTGTTGGTTATTTCCTGCTGCTGTGTTCATCTGTAACCAGATGACGATGAGGATTGGGCACCTTGATCAGATTTCAGCCGTTTGCACTGTGTTCTTGCTGTAGCAAGCTAGCAAATAAAGTAACTTTATTTAGTAGTTTCAATTAGACTTCAGTTTCATCATATATTCACTGGTTGTAGTTCCGTCAGATGGACCTGGAGATGCTCTGACGTAGTTGTCGAGTCACGCAACTTCACAAAGTTGTTCCAGTTTTTTCCATCTGACTATTTATTCAGTTTCTTTGTATTATTGTTTTAATATCACATTCCTTAATAGCACAGGCGAAAAATTGTACCTATCATTCACTAACAGCTGAGAGCTCAGTCCACTCTCTAATTTTGTCTGCAACCAGTGATTGTTGCTGTAAGTCTGGCCTTAAAACCCGCTTACGACTGGCTCTGCTCTTCTGTTTCTTACTAACGTGATTGGCTGTCCCCTCTGTGGCTTTCTTTGTTGAAAGTGCTAATGCTAGCTTGTACCAGAGAGCGGTGCTGATGGTTGTTTTATTTATTTTTTTAATTATTTCAATAAGGATGATGATGACACAGTCCAAATGTCTTTAAGTTATTAGTTAGGATAATCCTGTATTTAGTAGGAAAAAAAGGACTTGATCTCAATCCTTAAGTAGAATATTTTGGATTATAAACTTTTGTTTGTCTAGACTTTCTATCTGTTCTAAATTACATGATATTGCAAAAAAATAAAATAAAATAAATAAATAAATAAATAAAATAAAATAAAAAAGGAAAAAAAAAACATTGTAATAAGTGCATAAAACAAACAAACAAACAAAAAAAAAAAACACTCATTTTTCAGGGTTTCTGTGGGCCACTTTTATTCTCCGATCATTGTCCAAATCAAACCTACACCCTTGCATGATAGGTGATTGTATGAACACTTTAAAATTCCAGAGAAACAACATAGTTCAATATTTTAATTTTATTTACTAAGTTGTGAACTTGTGCTCCTATGCAAAGTGGTTTTGGGCAAAGGTTGTCTTACTAATATGGACATTTGGAACTAGATATTGATAATCTCATTCTGTCACAGTCAAAATAGGTAATAACAGAATTACCATATCGCATCATACTGCATCTGACTGATTTCATTATTTTAATCACACCCCTCATCATCAAAACACGCTGTATGATCATCAACCCTAGAAGACCAACAGAAGGGGAAAGTGAACATCCTGCAGACAGGTGCTTACACAAAAACACATTCTGAAGGCTTTAAGTGCATTCACTTGTCATGCCAAAGTCAGCACATCCACATCTGAAGGTGGAAATGATTTATTCAATTTCCATAGAGATGAGCTGAGTTACTTTCAGCCGCTCTTCCTTATGAATGCAGATTGAAAGGATGTGGATTCCATCTAAACAAACAACCCCAACACCTGCGCATCAAGTAGTAAGTCTGTCCTCTGCAAGGACTAAAATAGAAAACACAATTTAAATATTCATACCCCCCCAATCGACCGCATGAAAAAGCAAATTATTAATCCGTCCTATTTATTTCTCCCTACTTCCTTCCTGCGGAGGTTTAAGAGCACAGACGGGAGCAAGCGGCCTGCTTAACGTTAAGTGGTGTAATTTGTTATCCGTGGGTGTTGATAAATTAGTGCTTCCTGTTGCGGTGATGTCTCCTATTAGTCATGATCTGAGAATGCCGCCATTCCTATGATTACGTCTTTGCTCAGTCACCAGAGCAGAGAAATGGGTCCAAATGCTGATCTGCAGAGCTGTTTCACAAGCCTTTTTGTTGTCCATCATTTTGATGTAACATACAAACTCCCATAAGATCAAGCTTGTGGATCTTCTCTTAAGTGCAAACCAATAAAATTAGTGAAGGCTGTTGTTTTGTTGTTGTTTG